>NW_026652278.1:98391605-98418786 GCF_009828535.3 Hylobates moloch
GGGTGGCTCACACCTGAAATTCAGCATTTTGGGGAGGCTGAGGTGGAGGATCCTTTGAGCCCAGGAGTTCAAGACCAGCCTAAGCAACATAGTGAGACACTGTCTCTAAATAAATAAATAGCAATAATAATGTATGTTAAAAAAAAAAAAAAGAGGTAAGATTGTTTTAGATACTTGAGATTAATAATTTTTTTTGAGCCAGAGTCTCACTTTGTTTCTCAGGCTGAAATGCAGTGGCGTGAACATGGCTCACTGTAGCCTCGACTGCCTGGGCTCAAGTAATCTTCCTGCCTAAGCCCCCAAGTAGCTGGAACTACAGGTGTGCACTGCCTTGCTTGGCTATTTTTTGTATTTTTTGTAGAGACAGAGTTTCACCATGTTGCCCAGGCTGGACACAAACTCCTGAACTCAAACGATTGCCAGCTGCAGCCTCCCAAAGTGCTAGGACTATAGGCATGAGCTACCATACCCACCGATTAATTAAATTTAATGCATGAATACAGTATTGCCATTTGACCACACTAAATTTTTTTTTGCCTCTTCTACCATGTGACACATTGAATTTTCATGTAGAATAAGGACCAATATATCAATGCATACCTAGAGGGGAGAAATAAATCGAATTATCTTTGTACCAATTTAGCAGTCAGATTATCTGTAATATTATATTGGAACTTGATTTTTTTTTTTTTTTGAGACACAGTGTCTGTCGCCCAGGCTGGAATGCAGTGGCACGATCTCTGCTCACTGCAATGTCCGCCTCCCAGGTTGAAGCAATTCTCCTGCCTCAGCCTCCCGAGTAGCTGGGACTACAGGTGCGCACCACCACGCTGGGCCTAATTTTTTTTTTTTTTTTTTTTTTTTTGAGAGGGAGTCTCGCTCTGTTGCCCAGGCTGGATTGCAGTGGCACAATCTTGGCTCACTGCAAGCTCCGCCTCCCGGGTTCACGCCATTCTCCTGCCTCAGCCTTTCCGAGTAGCTGGGACTACAGGCGCCCGCCACCACGCCCGGCTAATTTTTTGTATTTTTAGTAGAGACGGGGTTTCACCGTGGTCTCGATCTCCTGACCTCATGATCCGCCCACCTCGGCCTCCCAAAGTGCTGGGATTACAAGCGTAAGCCACCGCGCCCGGCCCCCGGCCAATTTTTGTATTTTTTAATAGAGATGGGCTTTCACCATATCGGACAGGCCAGTCTTGAACTCCTGACCTCTTGATTAGCCCGCCTTAGCCTCCCAAAGTGCTGGGATTACAGGCGTGAGCCACCACGCCCGGCCAGAAGTTGCTATTTTTATAAATATTCACCATCTGCAACAAATCAATGGTAAAACAGTGTATTAACAGAAAACCATACCTTTCATTCCAGCTCTCTTTGTATCATCAATGGTTAAAAGTATTTCTACTGCACTTTGAGCATTATCAGATAACTTTTCTTCACCTTCTGGCCAAGGGATATCTAAAATTATACATATACAAATAAACTTGTTTATCACTGCTCAAAATAATAGTATCCAGAGATAAATGACTACTTTTTTTGTTTTTCGAGATGGAGTTTCACTCTTGTCACCCAGGCTGGAATGCAATAGCGTGATCTCAGCGCACTGCAACCTCCACCTCCCAGGTTCAAGCGATTCTCCTGCTTTAGCCTCCCGAGTAGCTGGGATTACAGGTGCCCGCCAACATGCCTGGCTAATTTCTTGTATTTTTTTTTAGTAGAGACGGGGTTTTACCATGTTGGCCAGGCTGGTCTCAAACTCCTGACCTCAGGCGATCCACCCGCCTTGGCCTCCCAAAGTGCTGGGATTACAGGCATGAGTCACTATGCCCAGCCAGTAAATGACTATCTTAATAGGAGAAAAAGAATCACCTCTTTTCAGAATATTCTGGAATACTTGTTGTGGTGTTTCATCATTGAAAGGGGGAATTCCTGTTAGAAATTCAAACAAGCAAACTCCAAGTGCCCACCAGTCTACCGCAGGACCTGTAATTCAAGAGGAAATAGCTAAAGTTGCAAGCATTCTCTATAAATATTTGATGAACAGAAATATTAACTGTGGAGTCCTAATTAGGGAAAACGAGTTAGGCTGGTAGGACCAGGGGGAAGCAAAAAGAAAAAGCAGATAAGCTGCAAGTCTGCCTTTCCTCATGGTCCAGGATGCACAGCCCTCCTGTATAAATAACTCACAACTGTCCTGTGCCCAGCTATCACCAGACCCTTGACTGATAGAAAAATGCAAGGTAGAGCTGGGCGCGGTGGCTTATACCCGTAATCCTGGCACTTTGGGTGGCTGGGGAGGGTGGATCACCTGAGGTCAGGAGTTCAAGACCAGCCCAGCCAACATGGTGAAACCCTGTCTGTACTAAAAATACAAAAATTGGCCAGGCGTGGTGGCACATGCCTGTAATCCCAGCTACTGGGGAGACTAAGGCAGGCGAATTGCTTGAACCTGGGAGGCAGAGGTTGAAGTGAGCCGAGATCATGCCACTGCACTCCAGCCTGGGCGATAGAGCAAGACTCTGTCTCAAAAAAAAGAAAAGAAAAGAAAAGAAAAATGCGAGTTAGCTCACTGCAACCTTGGCATTATCAGTACAGCACGTAGCCTTCTCCAGCACAAGCACCATCCTATAACATCCCTAGCAAGCCTTTGTCTCCTTGTAATCAGCTTCCCTCTTGGTGACTTGCTCGTTACATCCTTACAATGTATTTTCCTACATCGTCTAATAAATTTGCCTTTCTTTACCTACAACTGTCTTCGTCAATTCCTTTATTGCCCACACCATCAGCCCCAGACAGTCGCTATCTGCAACATTAGTATATGAACATTTCGGCAAAATCAAAAGTGCAAAAACCCACATTGTTTTCACTTGGGCAATGCGATAACTGCTTTCCTCTTTATTTTCCAAGAAGTTTAGATTACCAATTACCACAGCTGGTTAAAGAGAAGATAAAGCCATTTTTTTCATTTATTAATAATTTCTGATATTCTGGATATGTTATGTATCCTACATCCTAAAATTATTCTCTAAAATAGGCAGACTACTACTCAATTTCATATCAGGAAATGTAAACATTTACATGATTATTCTGTATCCCACACAAGGTATGAGATAAGGCAGCAACATTTATAGTAATTGGAGGAAAGCCTGGTAACTAGGGAAGGCCTTAATTACAGAGTATTTTAATGTGGCTTTATTCCTTTTAGGAACAGAGAGGGACAAATTAGTTTAACAAAGAATATTCACTTAAACTATGGTTTCAAGAGGTAAGTAGGAGATGTCTTAAGATATAGGTAAAACTGATTTCTAAATAAAATATTCATTGGATGCAAAATTTATATACAAAGTTTTTTTTCTTTGTTTGTTTTTTGAGACGGAGTCTCACTCTGTCACCCAGGCTGGAGTGCAGTGGTGCAATCTCTGCTCACTGCAAGCTCTGCCTCCTGGGTTCACGCCATTCTCGTGCCTCAGCCTCCCGAGTAGCTGGGACTACAGGCGCCCGCCACCATGCCCAGATAATTTTTTCTGTATTTTTAGTAGAGACAGGGTTTCACTGTGTTAGCCAGGATGGTCTTGATCTCCTGACCTCGTGATCCACCCGCCTCAGCCTCCCAAAGTGCTCGGATTACAGGCATGAGCCACTGCACCTGGCCACAAAGATGTTTTTAACAATTATTTTAAATATGATCTTATAAACTATAAACTGGTTATACTTTAGTTCTATGAACAAAGTGTTTCCTAAGAAAAGGTTAATTTTAGTTCAAAAATGGGTAACTTCAATATAAATTAAGAATAGGAATCCTAGTCTACTGCTAAATTTGCCTGAAAGTTACTCTTTAAAGACAACTTCACGAAATTCTTTACTGTGGTTAAACAACTGCCATCATTCCATTTTAAGACAACTAGGAAAGCATTGTGGAATCTGATCTTAGGAAAAATAGCTGCATGCATTTAGAGTGCCATTTTACCTGCGAGCCATATAATCCCATCTTCCCTTAAAGGAATACAAAATGCAAATATTCTATAGGCTTCTATTTCTATAATACTATAAAAACATACAAACCACCTCAGTTAGTAGGCCTTTCAAGCAGCACTGAGAAAGAATTATCCCAATGGATTAGATAATGTAACCAAATAACAGAAAAGTAGGGAGGAATTAGAAAAAAAAAAAATTTACTTATTTTACTTAGGTTAGAAATTAGACCCCTTTTACCAGCTCAGCCAAAATATACTTGTGTTAAAAAAAAAAAAATACATGATTTCTCCATGGATATGCCACACATACCCATATACTTAAGTCAAAGTCTAATAAGATCACATAACGGAATAAAACTTTGCAATTATATGTTATTAGCCACAGAAAAAGAACAGATTTGTTTTACATTGCTGGCTTTCTAATTCAAAACTCATTCCTTTAGTTTATAGGGATATGTTGATATTGTTACACTTTTTTATTTTCTAATGATAATAAAATTAAAAGATTTAGAAAATTAGAGCCCTTCTGTAGTTGTTAATTTTTTTTTTTTTGAGATGGAGTCTCACTCTGTCACCCAGGCTGGAGTGCAGTGGCGTAATCTCGGCTCACTGCAACCTCTGCCACCTGGGTACAAGTGATTCTTCTACCTCAGCCTCCTGAGTAGCTAGGATTACAGGCATGAGCCACCACACCCAGCTAATTTTTATCCTTTTTTTAAGTGGAGATGGGGTTTCGCCATGTTGGGCAGGCTGGTCTCGAACTCCCGACCTCAGGTGACCTGCCTGACTCGGCCTCCCAAAGTGCTGGGATTACAGGTGTGAGCCACAGTGCCCAGCCATTTTAAATATTTGTATCAAGTTATAATAAAAAAGACTGTATCTTCCCTTTGTGCTACCTTTAAAAGTTGATGAAAAATGCCTCAGGCCTATTTTTTCACAGAGAAGAACCACCTCTCTGTCTTGCTGCTCAGAAAACAGAAGACAGTTCATTTTTGTATTTCACAAGTGAGCTAAAAGGAAAAATAGTTTTTTATGCAATGTGATCTAGTTATACTTTGACTGTTCAGTTTAATGTGCTTTGCCGCATTACTTTATAGAGAAGCTCACTCACCGGAAGTCAGAAATCCTGCATGTAAGAAAACAGAGTTAGGTACACTGTATTAAAATTATTAGAGTCCCCTCCCTCATCATTCACTGAACTGGGCACCAGGTATTGTGCCAGATATAAAGGATACAAAGACGATTAAGAAAAATCTCTTTTCCCAAAGAGAAACCAGCCTACTCTGGGAGAGACAATACAGACAATTTTAACACACTAAGCTGAAACAAAAAGGTGCACATAAAGTTACGGAAAACTCAGGACAGAGTCCCTGGCTCATCTCCGCTGAGGGGCAAGATGGAAGGGCATCAAGAAGGTCATGGTTGGGCCTCAGCATGTTGTCAGCATGTTGTTTAGCTGAGGGAACTAGATGTCTCACTAAAATAGTGGCAAGATGCTATAAAATACATCTTTATGTTTGAAGCTTACTTTCACACTGTGTCCTAAGTTAGAGATAATGCAAATTATAATACAGAAAATGGGCTAGCAAATCTGTGACAGAGCAAAAGAGGCACTATATAAAAATCAGTGCTCATAGGAATTTATTTGCTTTGGCTAAGCGAGAAAGAGGAACATTAAATGTGTCTATTTCCAATATTGTAGAGATTATTAATATCAGTTACTGAGTGCTTCCAAGGAATTCAGGAGTGCTATGTAGAAGGCAGAAAACTCACACTCTTGGCTGGGTGTGGTGGCTCATACCTGTAATCGCAGCACTTTGGGAGGCTGAGCACTTTGGGTGGATCATGAGGTCAGGAGTTCAAGACCAGCCTGGCCATGATGGTGAAAACCCATCTCTACTAAAAATACAAAAATTAGCCGAGCATGGGGGCAGGTGCCTGTAATCCCAGCTACTTGGGAGGCTGAGGCAGACAATTGCTTGAACCCAGGAGGCGGGAGTTGCAGTGAGCCAAGACTGTGCCACTGCACTCCAGTCTGGGCAACGGACTAAGACTGTCTCAAAAAAAAAAAAAAAAGAAAAAAGAAAAAAGAAAGAAAACTCAGTCTCCTCAAGAAGTTTTCTTAAGCTTTTGTAGTGGAGATAAATTAACAATTAGTTACAACACAGGAAGAATGGCATAAATTTTAAACAGTTTCTAATAAGGTAACATAGAAGTGAATAATTTCCAGTAGTTGATCAAAGGATGCTTTATGGAAGAGGTAACATTTGAAATGATGAAATGAGAAGGAATTTGACTGGAAGATACTAGGAAACTGGCTTTGCTCAAATAAGGTTTAATACACAAGCAAAATGGGGAAGACCTGAAAATTAAATGTATTTAAGAAATGGAATGGGAACATAAGGCATATAAAGAGACTCTTTGAGAGACAAGGCTGGTATGAGAGCTATAACCTCAAATGTCATGATCAATTTGGGTTTTACTTAGCAGCTAAGAGGGAGCCACTGTAGTTTTCTGAGAAGGGAAATAGAATAAGCCATGTGATGGTTTTGGAAGAAAAATCTGGTGGCAATGATTATTGATAATAACATGAAGTTGAAGAGATCAGATAGAAGGGCACTAAAATAATAAAAGAGAAAGATGAGTTCTTAAAGAGAACAGTGGCAGAGAAGAAAATGAGAGGTAAAATGCTGCAGAGATCTAATTGGCTGGATTTAAATGCTTGAATGTAGGAACAAAGATTGTGTCACCATGAAGGTGATGAAACTGAGGTAGGGAACAGAGGAAGAGCTAGCTGGATAACAAGCCCAGTTTTTTCTTTTTTTTTTGAGATGGAGTCTTGCTCTGTCACCCAGGCTGGAGTGCAGTGGCATGATCTTGGCTCACTGCAACCTCCGCCTCCCGGGTTCAAGCGATTCTCCTGTCTCAGCCTCTTGAGTAGCTGGGATTACAGATGCACACCACCACGCCCGGCTAATTTTTGTATTTTTAGTAGAGATGGGGTTTTACCATGTTGGCCAGGATGGTCTTGAACTCCTAACCTCAAGTGATCTACCCACCTTGGCCTCCCAAAGTGTTGGGATTACAGCCATGTGCCACAGCACCAGGCCCCACAAGTCCAGTTTTGACACCTAACATCTGAAAGACCAGTAGAATACTGAATAGCCAGATTGGCTGTCTGTCTGCTGCCTAGAGAAAGTCAGGATTAGAGACAGAGATTTGGGAATCATCAACATGGAGGTGACAACTGACGTCATAGGAGTGATGAGATGAACAGGGAGCACGTGTAGGGCAAAAAGGGTAAAGGCAGAATCTCCAAGAACTATATTTAGAAGAGGTAAGGAAGGAACTGAAGAGCAGCAACAGAGGTCAGGGGAATGAGAAGAGACAATTGGATTTGACAATAAGGAAATCACTGGTGCCCATTAAGAAGTTTCAGTTTGGCCGGGTGCCGTGGCTCACGCCTATAATCCCAGCACTTCAGAAGACCAAGGCAGGCAGATCACCTGAGGTCGGGAGTTCGAGACTAGCCTGACCAACATGGGGAAACCCCATCTCTACTAAAAATACAAAATTAGCCGGGCATGGTGGCGCATGCCTGTAAAATCCCAGCTACTCGGGAGGCTGAGGCAGAAGAATCACTTGAACCCGGGAGACAGAGGTTGCAGTGAGCTGAGATCATGCCATTGCACTCCAGCCTGGGCAACAAGAGCGAAACTCCATCTCTAAATAAATAAATAAATAATAAATAAAAGAATTTTCGGTTAAATAGTGAGATGATGATCAAGTTACCAGAACAAAATAATCAAAGAAAGAGGAAACCTTTGAGAAGTTAGGCAACGATGGGGAGACAAGGGTGGAAACTTATTTTCAGGCTGAGGATAAAAGCCGGCAAGGAAATAGAAACAGAAGAGAGGGTGTGAGAGGTGGGGTGGGGAGGATGAAACAGATGATCATGAAAAGAGCTCAAAGAAGAGAGAAGTAAGTAACATCAACATGTAGAAGAGGCTCATGTTACGGGTTGAACTGTGTCCCTCCCAAAAAAGCTATGTTTAAGTCCTAACCTGTACCTAAGAATGTGACCGTATTTGGAAATGGGTTTTTGCAAATATGATTAATTAGGTTAAGATGAGGTCATACTGGAGTAAGATGGGCTCCTAATGACTGATGTCCTTCTCAGAAGCCAGCCCTGTGATGATAGAGACACAGGGAGAACACCATCACAGAAAGAGGGAGAACTGGAATGAGGCATCTTCAAGTCAAGGAACACTGAGGATTGCCAGCAAACCACCAGAAGCCAGGAAGAGGCAAAGAAGGATTTCCCTACAGGTTTCAGGGGGAGTATAGCCCTGTGACACCCGATTTTGGACCTCTAGCTTCCAGAACTGTGAAACAATGAATTTTTATTGGTTTGAGACACCTAGTTTGTGCTATAGCATCCCTAGGAAAATGAATACAGTTCATTTCAGAATGCAGGAACAATTTTCAGAGAGAGAAAGGGAAGAAAAGAAGATAGGTGAAAATGTCATCTTTTTTTTTTTTATTTTTTATTTTTTTTTTGAGACAGAGTCTTGCTCTGTTGCCCAGGCTTGAGTGTAGTGGCGCGATCTCAGCTCACTGCAACCTTGGCCTCCCAGGTTCAAGCAATTCTCATGCCCCAGCCTCCTGAATAGCTGGGATTACAGGCATGCACCACCATGCCCAGCTAATTTTTGTGTTTTTAGTAGAGATGAGGTTTCACCATGTTAGCCAGCTTGGTCTCGAACTCCTGGCCTCAGGTGATCCACCTGCCTTGGCCTCCTGAAGTGCTAGGATTACAGGCGTGAGCCACCGTGCCCAGCCCTATCTTTCTATACTTATGTTCTGTTTTGAAGGATGATGGTTCATTTCTGGCTTGACTCTTCTGGTAAGGATATAATTGAGAATAAGTTCTAAACAGGAATAGGCTTCTGAAGACTGAACAGAAATTTAGACCCAACATTGTGGTCCCGAGCCCAAACTCCATCCAACCTGAAGAAACATTAAGAGGTAAGATAGGCCAGGTACGGTGGCTCACGCCTGTAATCCCAGCACTTTGGGAGGCCAAGGTGGGTGGATCATCTGAGGTCAGGAGTTAAAGACCAGTCTGGCCAACATGGCAAAACTGTCTCTACTAAAAATACAAAAATTAGGCGGGCATGATGGTGGATGCCTGTAATCCCAGCTACTCAGGAGGCTAATGCCGGATAATCACTTGAACCTGGGAGGCAGAGATTGCAGTGAGCCGAGATTGCACCATTGCACTCCAGCCTGGGTGACAAAAGAGAAACTCTGTCTCAAAAAATAAAAAAAAATTAAAAAAATAAAAAAATAAAAGAGATAAAAGAGATAAGATAATATCAAGAGTGGCAGGTGGGACTTCTCTGGAACATTGAGACTGAACCAGAAGGCAAAGGACAAATGACTACATGTACTCCAGCATCTGGTCTTTTACATTCAGAGAGTGGGACAGCCATGGCCACTGCTAGTTTATTTTCCTATGACAAATGCCATATATAATATATACACTAGATGAGTTCATTTTCTTTTACTTTAGGTAATGTAAGTACTGAAGAAATTTTTTAAAATTTAACCTTGAAAGATAATGTAGTGATAGATAACACTTCAAAAACTCAAGACGTGCATGCCTTACCATGGGCCCTGCCTAGTAACAGCTCGGGTGCAAGGTAGTCTGGGGTTCCTAGAATTCGCCCATCATCAACGGGGACTGCCCCTCTTCTCACACTCTTCGGAGTTCGGTATGGAGTTCCCGACTTGATCTGATTGGGGGTCTGCTAATTCAAAAAGGGTTGAAGAGATAACAAATATCTTAATTCCTTTTACACGGAATAGAAAATGGTGAAACACACAAGCCAAATAACTAGCTCATAGGCTACTAAGCGTAAAAGATGTAGTCAAATTTTTGGTAAGTTTTGAAAATGAATGCATAATTAGTTATAATTATGAAAAAGTCCTTTTATCTAGTGAAGTTCAAAAGCTTAGACAACATTGATTATTCCCATAAGATCTAGATAAGAAACAATAAAAAAAACTGCAAGAAAAATGTTCAGTGAAAAAATCTGCAAGAAAACTGATAACACGGACTAGTACAAGCTTAAGAAGAGCCACTGAGGAAGGCTATGGCTAACAAATGATTAAGACAACACATAAGACAGAACTACATATAACCTCTTGTACTAAATAGCATTTTAAATTTTTTAGGATAATTTGTTATTTCACAACAACTTTTTTTTTGAGATGGAGTTTCGCTCTTGTTGCCCAGGCTGCAGTGCAATGGTGCGATCTCGGCTCACCACAACCTCCGCCTCCCAGGTTCAAGGAATTTTCCTGCCTCAGCCTCCCAAGTAGCTGGGATTACAGGCATGCACCACCATGCCTGGCTAATTTTGTATTTTTAGTAGAGACGGGGTTTCTCCATGTTGGTCAGGCTAGTCTCGATCTCCTGACCTCAGGTGATCCTCCCACCTTGGCCTCCCAAAGGTGGTGTGAGCCACCACGCCTGGCATTCACAACAACTTTGTAAGACCAGCAGGACAGGTGCCATTATCCTTTACAGACATTTGGAAAAATTGCAGGTCTGAGGTTAAGGGACTTCTAAGTCATTTAATAGTAAGTCTTGGGTAGAAAACTCAAGTTTCGAAACATAAATTCAGGGGTTACACTTTTTATGTTATGATGTTTTCCCAAAGGAAGAAAAAAAGTAAAACTTTGGGTTGGTAAAGGTTTAGAATATACAGAATAAGCTTTGAAACATATATTTTTTGCCGGGCATGGTGGCTCACGCCTGTAATACCAGCACTTTGGGAGGCCGAGGCAGGCAGATCACAAGGTCAAGAGATCGAGACCATCCTGGCCAACATGGTGAAACCCCATCTCTACTAAAAATACAAAAATTAGCCGGGCATGGTGGCACATGCCTGTAGTCCTAGCTACTCAGGAGGCTGAGGCAGGAGAATCACTTGAACCCAGGAGGCAGAGGTTGCAGCGAGCCAAGATCACGCCACTGCACTCCAGCCTGGTGACAGAGCAAGACTTTGTCAAAAAAAAAAAAAAAAAAAAAAGAAACATACATTTTTCAACTTTTATTCTGTTAAGAAGAGATCATCGGCTGGGCGCGGTGGCTCACGCCTGTAATCCCAGCACTTTGGGAGGCCGAGGCAGGCGGATTACGAGGTCAGGAGATGGAGACCATCCTGGCTAACACGGTGAAACCCCGTCTCTACTAAAAATACAAAAAATTAGCCAGGCGAGGTGGTGGGCGCCTGTAGTCCCAGCTATGCGGGAGGCTGAGGCAGGAAAATGGCGTGAACCCCGGGGGGCGGAGCCTGCAGTGAGCCGAGATTGCGCCACTGCACTCCAGCCTGGGTGAAAGAGCGAGACTCCTTCTCAAAAAAAAAAAAAAAAAAAAAAAAAGAGATCATCTAAATATGTCCTTAGAAGGCAGTAAGGTAGACTGGACTTAAATTATCTCTGGCCGGGTGCGGTGGCTCACACCTGTAATCCTAGCACTTTGAGAGGCCGAGGTGGGCAGATTGCTTGAGGTCATGAGTTTGAGATCAGCCCGGGCAACATGGTGAAACTCTGACTCTACTAAAAACACAAAAATTAGCCAGGTGTGGTGGTGGGCCCCTATAATCCCAGCTACTTGGGAGGCTGAGGCAGGAGAATCGCTTGAACCTGGGGGTGAAGTGTGCAATGAGCCAAGATCACACTACTGCACTCCAGCCTGGGCAAAAGAACGAGACTGTCTCAATAATAATAATAATAATAATAATAATTTTGTAACTAATAGTACTGTGGGGATCAAGTGAAAATATGTGATTGTATTTTCTTAGAAAAGTACATAAAACTGCACAAATGGAAGGAGGCATTACAGCTAAAAATAATAAACATGATTTCTACCAGCTTTACCTTTCTGGGTGAAAACTTCCAACAGCCCATAGATTCTCAACAAGAAGAACAAAACTATATGATTAATACCGCATAGTCTAGCTTAAAGGCAAATGTCTGTCTTCATAGGTTTTCTAAAATCCAAAAAACAAAGTGTTAGAAAGTTATAAATATACCTGATGTGGCATACAGGATCTTCTTTTTTGAGTAGGGGTTACAGCCATGGGATATGAACCACTGTAGGCACACGAAATATCCATTGCATCTAAAGAAGTCATGTTCATTCTGGATGGTTCTGAGTTATTGGATGCATTAATATGACTGTTAAAACTTCGAAAAGCAACAGCATTTCTTTTAGAGGCTAATGTTTTCAGCACCTCCAAAGGAGGGCCTAACATTTTTTGGTTACTCTCTTGTACAGCAGGGTTCTTGTCACCTTTTGGTGAGGTCTTTTCTTGGCAATCTGGTGATACAATAAGTGGATCTTCAATATTTGATTCTTCAAAAGAGGATTCTTTGATGCTTCTATCTGGATCTAAGGGCTGACTTTCTAATGGACTTTCCATTATAGAAATTCCAGGAAAAGATGAATCAGAGTTCATAGAAATATTTTTAGCTCTATCATCATCAGAACATAGAAAACTAGAACTTAAGTAGTCCCTCTTACTATTCTTTTCACAGTCTTCATCGAGTTCACACATAAGGTTTTTTGCTATCATTGGTATAGGTAATTTTTCTGGTGTTCGTTGTTTATCGGTAAAAGAATTGACAATGTTCTCTTTATTAGCACAGTCATTTTGTTGACTTTTGTGCACTGATAGCTTAAGGTCCTGCACTTCAACTGTTAAGCCTGTATTTTGATTTGTATAACAATCTGTCATTTCGTTATGCTTATATTCTACACAAGTTTTTTTATTCTGTATAATTTTTTTACAAGGACTGGAGTCAACCAACTCAAAATTTCTTTTTAAACTTCTTTTCCCAAGGTGCTCTTCAGATATCCCACCAGAATCCACAGCCCACTGATTTGACTGATGGAAACCTAACTGACTTGTGTCAGTGTCCATATTTATATTATTTACATCCAGTTCTACTGCTTCCCAAGAAACTTCCCCAGAGAAGCATTTTTTAGCAAGGTTTACACAAGAGCGTCCAGTGGTGGGAAGGGCACTGCTATTATGAATGGGAGAAAGAGCTAACTCCAGATCCTTTTTATTGAAACCTTTCGTCTCAATGGCATTTGCAGATTTTGCGCATAACTTTTCAACTGCATTCCAACTCGTCATTGTTGGGCCCAATGCTTCGTCACTTTCCTAAGGGGGAAAAAATATTTGTTTTAGTTATATAAAGCTGAGATCCTTTGACCTTTTAACTATGGTCCACTAAGGTAGGATAAATGACCCCATAAACTATTATGCTACCTGTTCCCACTTTCGAATGGAAAAAATAAACAAGAGAATTAAAAAGCAATGTAAGCAATTATAAGCTTATATACATTATTCTGAATGAAACGGTCTAAAATTTAAATAAATTATTCTATAATACTTATTTTGATCATATATCACAGGTTACTTAAACAGGAAAAATTAAGAGGCAACATATTCAGGCACACTTGGGGGTAAGGCTGCATTATGTACATATCTATTTTGCAATAGGTATATGGATGATTCTGGTTTTTTTTTTTTTTTTTTTGAAACGGGGTCTTGCTGTCGCCCAGGCTGAAGTGCAGTGGTGCGATCTCAGCTCGCTGCAGCCTCCGCCTCCTAGGTTCAAGCAATTCTCCCACCTCAGCCTCCCAAGTAGCTGGGATTACAGGGGCACACCACCACGCCTGGCTAATTTTTGCATTTTTTTTTTTTAAGTGGAGATGGGGTTTCACTATGTTGGCTAGGCTAGTCTCAAACTCCTGACCTCAGGTGATCCACCTGCCTAGGCCTCCCAAAGTGCTAGGATTAGTCGTAAGCTACCACACCTGGCCTGGATGATTCTGTTTTGAACTGCAAAATGCACAGGGCTTCAAATTTAGTCAATGAAAAATTATAGACCTAAAATAGTGTCAGTGTAAATATATATCACTTCATATAAGTATTAAAAAATCAAGCTGGTAAAGATGAAGTGACATTAATGGTAATTAATAATTACAAACCCCAAAGAGCAGAAATTAAAATCCATTGTCAACAAGATCAACTGATAATGCATTAATAATGATATGTTTTTTTTCTGAATTCCAACTATCTGTGTGTATTTGTGGGTACTCAGCTTTGTATATAATATTGCAAATTGGTGCTTGGTGATCAAGATTCTTACAAGATTAGTCAAGTAGAGTGAGTCTTCAGTAAACTCTAAGAGTGCTTATTTTTGATGTGTAATGAATAGTAAACTTTATTAACTATCATTAACTTAGTAATAATAATGAGCATTTAGTCACAAGCAAAAAGGATTTTTTTTTTTTTTTTTGAAGATGGAGTTTTGCTCTTGTTGCCCAGTCTGGAGGCACGATGTCTGCTCACTGCAACCTCTGCCTCCCAGGTTCAAGCAATTCTCCTGCCTCAGCCTCCTGAGTAGCTGGGATTACAGGCGCCCGCCACCACGCCCAGTTAATTTTTGTATTTTTAGTAGAGATGGGGTTTTGCCATGTTGGCCAGGCTGGTCTCAAACTCCTGACGTCAGGTGATCTACCTGCTTTAGCCTCTCAAAGTGCTGGGATTACAGGCGTGAGCCACCGCGCCTGGCCTAAAAAAGGATATTCTTGAATTATATCTCACTGATCTGTAAGCACAGAAAATGATGCATGTGGGCATCCGTGTAAGGTTTTTCAGAGGGTGCCTTATCATTCCTCTGATCATAACTTGAGAAGCACCACTATAATCCCTTCGGTGCATCCCTCAGAGATGCAGAAGTGGGAGGATAGTAAAGCTGTGTATAATATGAAATAGTAAACAATATGTTTTCTTCAATAGGAAAGAAGTGCAATAATAGTACTAGGAATGGAAATCTGTTTATCTTGCAGCATATACTACCTTTACTTTATAAAGAGAGAAGGAAAAAAGATTAAAAAACTCTGCCTTAGTTAAACGTTAATTTGATCTTGCTTATAAAATACAAATATCCAATAATAATAAAATTCTATTGCTGAGAATAAGCAGCAAATAGAATCAAAATTATTTTAGCAAATAAAAGGTTTATTCTTTGGATATTAGTGTTATCCTAATCTATCATTATTTCATCAGCATTCTATGAAGGAAACCTTATTATGATTTTAAATTTTAGTTCCTACCACCTTTAATATCTCTTAGCTCTAATAACTGTTTAAAAAGGCAAAAACAATATGTAAGTTAAGTAAAGTGACTTTAAGTAAATCCATTCATTTGGCAAGCAATATCCTCAGAATAGACATTTTAAGGGCACACTCACATTACCTTTCTGGTCTAAAAGTTATTTCTGATCCAGAAGAGTTACCATTCCATTAAACAAGAAACTGACAGGAAACAGTATAGGAGGTAATATGAGTTTTTAAATGATATAGGTTAAAAACAACATAAAACAAAACCAACAAGCCAATGTCTGTATCATGGGAAGGACTTCTAAAAACAAGTGAGGTCCACCTAGATACACAGAAGCCAAGCATTTATTATCAATTTACTGCAAGAATCTCATTATATAATCAAGCAAGAACAATGTCACAATTGAATAAGAAATGAAATATTTCAAAAGAATTTGACAGAATGTGCAGGAAAATGAATTTCTGATTAATACTATGACTGCCATTCATGTAACAATTTCATTTCTTTATGGAATTTATATGAAAAGGATTTCTATCATTCATTTGACATACATAATTGATTTTCATTAAGATAAATGTCCCTCAAACCTGGCAATCTTTTTCCCATTTGGGACTGCTGTGGCATTCTGATTCCGCACTGGATATGAAGGTGTGGGATTGACTACTGGCACTGGATGTGGCCAGCCTTTTCCTAGACTGGAGTAGATTAGAAGTTAGACACCTCACAGGCATTCCTGGGTTGGAGGCAACTGTGTCAAGACCTATAGAGAAGAGACAATATTGAATTCTATGTTACAGCTTTCTTAGTTCCTTACTGAACCTGAATCTTTACATATAATTAAGCAAAGTATTAAGAATTACATATTAATATGTATTAAGAATTACATATCAGAACTATTTCTTTGTAAACACTATCTAGTCCACAAGAACAGCTGGCATGCTTCCCATTATGTTTAGATACATATACTATTAATATATCTAAACATATCCCACTATGTTTAGATACAAGTACTGCTCTGAAAGTTAGAACCAAACAAAATCCCCTTAATGTTCATTCAGTAAAGAATAAGAACAAGGGAATGGTCGATTGACTAATTCATGGCAGATCTCCCTCTGTCATTCAGGCTAGAGTGCAGTGGTATGATTATTCTCATTGCAGCCTTGACTTCCTGGGCTCAAGCGATACTCTCATCTCAGCCTCCTGAGTGGTGAGGACCACCAAATCTGGCTAACACTTTTAATTTTTTCTAGAGATGGGAGTCTCACTATATTGCCCATGCTGGTCTCAAACTCCTGGGTTCAAGTGATCCTCTTGCCTCAGCCTCCCAAAGTACTGTACTTACAGGTGTGAGCCACCAAATTAATGTATAACTAGGAGCAAATCAATTTGGAGTATCTATCATCCAATTTGAACCCATTCCTGACAAACGAACATTATTGATGTGGTATATCCAGATGTGCTATAAGGTTAGAATATGACTATATTTACTCAATTCAACTTGTATTTAATTTAACACTTGTATTTAATTCAATTTGTATTTATTGTAACACTGAGGTTTATGCGCTTACAAATGTGAATTATACACACTTATAAGGGATTTTTAAAAAATACTACTGGATAAAGCAAATAAATAATGGTAAATTGCTTGTTTGTTTGTTTGTTTTGAGACAGAGTCTCACTGTCACCCAGGCTAGAGTACAGTGGCATGATCTCAGCTCACTGCAGCCTCCGCCTCCTGTGTTCAAGCAATTCTCCTGCCTCAGCCTCCTGAGTAGGTGGGATTACAGGTGCCCCCCACCATGACCAGCTAATTTTTGTATTTTTAGTAAAGACAGGGTTTTACCATGTTGGCCAGGCTGGTCTCGAATTCCTGACCTTAAGTGATCCACCCGCCTCGGCCTCCCAAAGTGCTGGGTGTCATGTTGGTACTCAAAATGTTTTGAATTTTGGGGCATTTTTTGTTTTTTTGAGGAAGGGTCTCACTCTGTCACCAAGGCTGGAGTGCAATGGCGCTATTAAGGCTTACTGCAGCCTCAACCTCCTGGGCTCAAGAGATCCTCCTGCCTCAGCCTCCAATGTAGCTGGGACCACAAGTGTGCACCAACATGCCCAGCTAATTTTTGTAGAGATGAAGTCTCACTTTGTTGCCCAGGCTGGTCTTGAACTCCTGGGTGGCAATGAGCCGCCGAGATCACGCCACTGCACTCCAGCCTGGATGACAGAGTAAGACTCTGTCTCAAAAAGAAAGAAATCCTGCCTCAGCCTCCCAATGTGGTGGCATTACAGGCGTAAGCCTCTGCGCCTGGCCTACCTTTTCTTTTATACTCACGTGATTTTAGTAATTTGCTAGAATAAGGAGTAGTGTCCTTTTGATCTACAGACATAGGGCATACGAGTCCTTGAGAAAGCTGTGATGTTTCAGACAGACAGGCTGAAAGGATGTTTGCAGAGTCTTGATTTTTTTCTGCAATTGGTGTGTTCTATTAAAAAGAGAAAAATAAAAACAACAGGTTTACCTTCCCCAAAACAACACCTAAGTACATAGACTGTTATACCACCTAAGTAGACAAACTGTTAAAGTAAATCCAAATGCTTGATATTTAAATCTATTTTGATCTTTTTTTTTAAAGGTGATTTTAAATTTTAAGTGGTGATCATGAAAGGGTATGTCATGTTAATTTTCTTCTCAACTACTTACAAATCCCAATGAGCTGATGAGCGATAACACTTGTCCTGGGGTTCTTGAATAATCTTGTCTAGGTTTCGCCATTGATGGTGTTGTAAGGATATCCATCATATTAATATCTATGTATGCAAAGAAAAGTATATAAATGTATTTGAAACCTTTACCTCCCATTGACTAAAAATGAATGTTATGTATATGGCAACAAAATAATTTTTTGTAAACCAAATGTTAAAAAAGGAGACAGTGGCTGGGTGCGGTGGCTCACGCCTGTAATGCCAGCACTTTGGGAGGCTGAGGCAGATGGATCACTTGAGGTCAGGAGTTCAAGACCAGCCTGGCCAACACGGTGAAACACTGTCTCTACTAAAAATACAAAAATTAGCTGGTCGTGGTGGTGGGCGCCTGTAATCTCAGGTACTCGGGAGGCTGAGGCAGGAGAACCACTTGAACACGGGAAGCGGAGGTTGCAGTGAGCCGAGATCGCGCTACTGCACTCCAACCAGGGCGACAGAGAAAAACTCTATCTCAAAAACTAAATAAATAAATAAGGAGATGGTATGGAATCAATATTAATTTTGGGCCCTTCATGTTAGCTAATATGTTTAAGCCTAGGTCAAGACAGAAACTGACCCAGATTATTAGCATGTTTCAGTGCATAATATTTTAAAATAATTCAACACTGACACATAATACTATACTATTCCACTTAGATATAAAAAATGGTAAGAGAAGTCTAATCTTCTTATCCAGGCATGGTGGCTCACATCTGTAATCCTAGCACTTTGGGAAGCCAAATGGAGAGGATCCCATGAGCCCAGGAGTTTGAAACCAGCTTAGGCCACATAGTGAGACCTATATCTACAATTTAAAAACTAGCTGGGCATTGTGGCAAGCACCTGTAGTCCCAGCTACTGGGGAGGCTGAGGTGGGAGAATTGCTTTTCCCAGGAGTTCAAGGCTACAGTGAGCTATGATCACATCACTGCACTCCAGCCTGGGTAATACAGTGAGACCCTGTCTTTTAAACAAACAAAAAATAATCCCAGAACTCTAATGTTCTTATATGATATAGGACTTTTTAAAATTAGCTGGCATGGTGGCTCATGCCTGTAGTCCCAGCTACTCGGAAGGCCGAGGCATGAGAATCGCTTGAGCCTGGGAGGCAGAGGTTGTAGTGAGCCGAGATCATGCCACTGTACTCTGTACTCCAGCCTGGGTGACAGAGCAAGGCTCTCTCTCAAAATAAATAAATAAATGAATGAATAGGCTGGGCGCGGTGGTTCACGCCTGTAATCCCAACACTTTGGGAGGCCAGGGCGGGTGGATCACAAGGTCAGGAGATAGAGACCATCCTGGCTAACACGGTGAAACCCCATCTCTACTAAAAATACAAAAAATTAGCCGGGCGTGGCGGCGGGCGCCTGTAGTCCCAGCTACTCAGGAGGCTGAGGCAGGAGAATGGCGTGAACCCAGGAGGTGGAGCTTGCAGTGAGCTGAGATTGTGCCACTGCACTCCAGCACTCCAGCCCGGGCAACAAAGCGAGACGCTGTCTCAAAGAAAAAAAAATAACAAATAAATAAATAAATGAAAGTATACTGAAAGTTTTAACAACAAATGTCATTTATGCCTCACATTGATGAAGTGATAATAATAATACACATATATGATATTTTACAAAAAGTTTTATTAAAATTAGACCCTTGTGATATATAAAGTGACTTAAATTTATCAATAATTTTATCTTAATGCAAAATTTTTGTCATTTGTGATATTTTCCAATAGCTTATCTGAAATCCTTAGAATCAGATTTCAAAATAAGATTTCAAAGTCAGATTTCTTTGAAATCACAATTCAAAAATGTTTAGATTTTAGAAAAGTAATGTGGTAAATATACTGCATATTATGAAATATCCCTAGTGGCAAATCATATGAATAATCACATGAACTGGGATCAACAGACTATAAATACCCCTGGCCGGACATGGTGGCTCATGCCTGTAATCCTAGCACTTTGGGAGGCCGAGGCGGGTGAACCACCTGAGGTCAGGAGCTCGAGACCAGCCTGGCCAACATGGTGAAACTGTGTCTCTACTAAAAATACAAAAATTAGCTGGGCGTGGTTGCGGGCACCTATAATCCCAGCTACTCAGAAGGCTGAGGCAGGAGAATTGCTTGAACCTGGGAGGTGGATGTTGTAGTGAGCCGAGATCACGCCATTGCACTCCAGCCTGGGCAACAGAGCAAAAACCCATCCCTAAACAAACAAACAAACAAACAAACAAACAAAAGACTATAAATACCCCTACATCAGCATAGATCAGATTTTACCAAACTTAGTAAAAAGTTTTAGGTGTTCATAACTGTTGAGCTTTGTACTTCCACATGAAGAATTGCAGATCTGCATATATTTTCAAATATTAATAATTATAATTCCAGAGTTTTAAGTCCAATTTCTGGTTATTTTCATTATTAATACTTTCCCATCCATCTACCCTTTCTAATAGAGAATACAATATTTTTCTTTTTTTTTCGAGATGGAGTCTCGCTCTGTCCCCCAGGCCAGAATGCAGTGTCGCGATCTCGGCTCTCAGCAACCGCTGCTTCCCAGGTTTAAGCAATTCTCCTGCCTCAGCCTACTAAGTAGCTGGGACTACAGGTGCGTGACACCATGCCCAGCTGATTTCTGTATTTTCAGTAGAGATGGGGTTTCATCAGGTTGGCCAGGCTAGTCTAGAACTCCTGACCTCAACCTCAAGTAATCTACCTGCCTCAGCCTCCCAGAGTGCTGAGATTACAGGCATGAGTCACGGCACCCAGCCAAGAATACAATATGTTTCTGTGTTGATAGTCAATCATTTATCCATGTTTCTATGATGAACTTAAGTAATTTCTAGTTTCTCCCTATTAGAAACAATGCTGCTGCAAGTGATTTCATTTATGTATATTTTGTTCATTTGAACAATTTCCTTAGAATAAATTCCAAAGCATAAGCCACTAGATCAAAGAGAATTAAAACCTTTTATATTTAAAAACATATTGGCGGATTTCCTCCAGAAAGCACTATGCTAATTTACAACGCCCCCAGAAAAATATTAGTATGCTTTTTTGGTAGTATTATTAACTGGACCATCGGTATTCCTTTCTTTTGCCCGTTTAATAGTGTAGGATGGTTCATTTACTCTTTTTTATATTAGCATTTATTTAATTACTACTAGTGAAAAGAACACAGTCTCATATATACATGTATGTGTTAACTGTGTATTCATTTTCCTTGTCCTTTTGTTGATCAAGGTCTTAGTGGTGGCCATGTATATTTGAATATGTTTTCAGTGATTAACCTTTCATCGTGTTATAGTTATTCTGGTCATTTTACTGATGCTTAATTGGTAAGAATCAATTTCACTAGGGATAAAAGTCAGAAGAACAGAAATTGTGAGTTCCTTTGTGAAGATCAAAGAACCTTCAAGGACCTCTGAATAGCCAAGAATAATCACTCCTATTTTTCATCTTCAGTGGAAAAAAGAACCCATTATACCTTTCTAGCCTATTCTGGGATAAATAACAAATTTTATTTAGTGTAAACTAACAAAGAAAACAGTGGAAGTTAATGAAATGTAGTCTCTATAATTTGTTAGACTTTTCATTTTTTTATTTTTTATATTTATTTTTAGTTGGACTTTTTTTTTTGAGACGGAGTTTCATTCTGTTTCGCAGTCTGGAGTGCAATGGTGGGATCTTGGCTCACTGTAACCTCCACCTCCTGGGTTCAAGTGATTCTCCCTGCCTCAGCCTCCTTAGTAGCTGGGATTACAGGCGTGTGCCACCATGCCCAGCTAATTTTTATATTTTTAGTAGAGATGGGGTTTTGCCACATTAGCTAGGCTGGTCTCTAACTCCTGACCTCAGGTGATCTGCCCGCCTTGGCCTCCCAAAGTACTGGGATTACAGGCGTGAGCCACCGTGCCTGGCCTGTTGGATGTTTTAAAAAAGTACTTACTTGATATTTTTCTTACCTCTATTCAAAGTAACTTTTGAAAGGCCAAAATCCGTCAGTTTAATATGACCCTCATTAGAAATAAGCATATTGTCCGGTTTCAAGTCCCTGCACACACAAAAGGCAAATATTAGATAACCAAAAAAGGGCTAGTTTTAATGTTAGAATTTCCAGAAAAAAAGAGTTACAAAGGAGGCAAACCCTATTTATTTCCTCCAAAATAAAGATACTCATTGATGGCTTTGAAAAGTACAGAAAACATCTCTCAAAAGCAAAACATTTTTTGTACTGTTTATCAGAATCTACAAAAAAGATAAATTAATACTAGATTATCTTTGGTATCATTGGTTAGATATTCCATTAAAATAAAGAAAGCTTATTAGATAAAATCAACCTCAAGCCAGTTCAAATTTACATTTTACTTCTTTTTTTTCTTTTCTTTTTTTTTTGGAGATGGAGTTTTACTCTTGTCACCCAGGCTGGAGTGCAATGGCACAATCTCGGCTCACTGCAACCTCCGCCTTCTGGGTTCAAGCAATTCTCCTGTCTCAGCCTCCCGAGTAGCTGGGATTACAGGCACCCACCACCACACTCGGCTAATTTTTGTATTTTTAGCAGAGATAGGGTTTCACCATGTTGTCCAGGCTGGTCTCAAACTCCCTACCTCAAGTGATCTGCCCGCCTCAGCCTCCCAAAGTGTTGGGATTATAGGCATGAGCCACCACACCTGGCCTACATTTACCTTCTTAAAGGAAGGTAAGATTGAGATTTAATAAGTCACTTAATCTGACTTTCTTTGCATAGAGAAAAACATTGTAAATCAGCTGGACTACAAAATATACCACTTTTGTATAATGCAGAGGAGCCGAAAGGATTCAATACTCTTCACATAAAATGCCATACTTAGTGGGGCGTGGTAGCTCATGCCTGTAATTGTAGCATTTTGGGAGGCTGAGGTGGGAGGATTCCTTGAGCCCAGGAGTTAAAGAGCAGCCTGGGAACCTTGTCTCTACAAAAACAACAACAACAACAAAAAGCCAAGAGTAATGGCACACGCCTTTAGTCCCAGATACTTGGGAGGCTAAGGCAGGGGGATTGCTTGAGCCCCAGAGGTCAAGGCTGCAGTGAGCCAAGATCAAGCCACTGCACTCCACAACCTGGGTGACAAAGTGAGACCCTGTCTCAACAAAGAAAAAAATAAATAAGTACGTAAATAAATACAAAAATAAATAAATACATGCTATACTCATGCTCAAAGCAATATATTTTAAAAAACACAGGGAGATAAAAGAAGAGTTAATTTCTAAATGAATACAAGATACTAGTAAACTTTAGATAATCTGGAAATAAGTGCAAGTGGTTACCGTGAATATTTGAGACTCAAATATGTAATTTGATTACTTGAATTTTTAAGTAATAATTTGGAGAAGTCAGTCTTTACCTGTGGATGATTCCATGTCTGTGAAGGTAGTCTAGAGCCAGTGCTACTTCAGAAATATATTTCACAGCCATCTCTTCATCAAAATAACCATATATATGTAGGAGAGACTTGACATCTCCCCCAATAAGATATTCCATTACCTTTCAAAAAAGAATTTAATATTGTGAAATAAAAACAATAGGATTACTTTAAAAATCCAGTATTTGGGCATTACAGTTACAATATTTGGTGTGGCTCTGTGATGAAACTACCTTTTCTTGCTATTACTCATAATACATTAATACTAGGTTTTTTCATGTTGCCATACAGTTTTTAATTAAAAATTAAACTGTTTAGGCTGGGCACCGTGACTCACGCCTATAATCTCAGCACTTTGGGAGGCCAAAATGGGCAGATCACTTGAGGCCAGGAGTTCGAGACTAGCCTGGCCAACATAGCGAAACCCCATCTCTACTAAAAATACAAAAAATTAGCTGGGCCTGGTGGCAGCTAATTTATACAAAATATTAGCTGGGCCTGTAATCTCAGCTACTTGGGAGGTTGAGGCACGAGAATTGCTTGAACCCAGGAGGCGCAGAGTGGCCAAGATTGTGCCACTGCAGTCTAGCCTGGGCAACAGAGGGAGACTCTATCTCAGGCTGGGGTGCAGTTATGTGCAGTGGTATCTCTATTAGCTAGCTGCATACCACCATGCCCAGCTAATTTTTATTAATTTTTTTGTAGAGATGGAGTCTCATTATGTTCCGCAAGTTGGTCTTGAATTCTTGGCCTCAAGTGATCCTCCTGTCTCAGCCTCTCGAAGTGCTTGAATTACAGGTGTGAGCCAAGGCCCCTGGCCTGTCTCTCTATGTACATATACATACACATACACACGCACCCTATGCATATATCCTATTGGTTCTTTTTCTTTGGAGAACTCTAACTAATATAACAGGTAAATTTGCCAAGGTAGTGAGTGCAGCCAGAATTCAAATGCAAGTACTCTGAACTGAGACATGGCTCTCTTAAATCGCTAGGTTCAATGACTGCTGAATGGATAAAGAAACAACATAAAAATTATCTACTCACCAAGTAGACATTGTTTGCAGACTGCAGTGAATAATACAAATGGACAATGAATGGGCTTTTGCTTAGTGCCAGTGCATCTCTCTCAGCTTGGACCTGATGAGTCATATTTTTGTTGATCATGTCTGCTTTTTTAACAACCTGTAATAGATAAAATAAAAGTGATATCATGTTATTTTATTTTGAGACAGTCTCATTCTCTTGCCCAGGCAGAGTGCAGTGACATGATCAAGGCTTATTGCAGCCTTGATTTCCCAGGCTCAAGTTATCCTCCCACCTCAGCCTCCCAAGTACCTGGGACTACTGGCACACATGACTACATCTGGCTACTTTTTTATTTTGTTGTAGAGACAAGGTCTCACTGCATTGCCCAGGCTGGCCTAAAATGAGCCTCAAGCAATACCCCTGTCAAAGTGCTGGCATTACACGTGGGAGCCACAGCTCCCTGCCTTTTTTTTTTTAAATTACAGAGTGATCTCAGGTTTCAAAGTTGCCATCATGAAAATGCTAACAGAGAGAACACATACAGATGTCACGTGGACCTCACACTGCTATCAGGAAACCATGTATAAAAAATAGTTAAGACGGTTTAAAAAAAAAATCTTCAAGATAGAATTGCTTATCTTGGTATTAAATGGCAGAAGTGTCA
This sequence comes from Hylobates moloch, assembly GCF_009828535.3. NCBI lineage: Eukaryota > Metazoa > Chordata > Mammalia > Primates > Hylobatidae > Hylobates > Hylobates moloch. The sequence goes on from NW_026652278.1 coordinate 98,416,625, forward strand.
TAATCTCTTTTGAGAAGGAAAAAAAATTAAATATTCCCAGACTGCCCTACATATTAATAGAAAAAAAATTCTGTTCCACTGTTCTGATAACAAAGTCAAAAGATAGTTACATTCCTCATAAGCCCACAGATAACTAGCACCTGGGCATGGAGTAACTACTTAATTTTTTTTTTTTAACTTCTGATTCTTTGATAGATGGGGATAGAATCAGAAAGAGGAAGAATGTCGGAATTTTGCCTAGAAAAAAAAAATCTTAAGTTGGAATGATTAGAACTACTGAAATTTAACAGTCCCAAATGCTCTCGTACAGAAAACTAGTTACTCTTTTCAAGTTTCAAGGTAATCTGTACAGAAACAGAACGATTAAAGTTGGAGCACTAAGAAAAATTAAAAATAAATAAATACAAATAAAGTTGGAGCACTAAACTGAATAGTCAGTAACACTGGGATCAATTCTCAGGACTGCTATAAGAAAAAAAAGGCATATTTCTTTCAAAGATTTATTCGAGTACTTAATAAAATCATTAGTACATGATAAATTCCTGCCTTAACTCCTTTCTTTAAGAAAACTGAGGGAAACTGACAAAGCAAGCTGGTAACATGATTTTTCCTATTATTCCACTGTCTATGAGGGCATGTTTGTTTTGTTCCCCATTGTTATCCAGTTCCTAGACACAAAGAGGGTGGGTGCTAAGCAAATACTGACTGAACACATGGATTGGTGTTTTCATTTCAACTGATCATGACTAAGTACTGTAGAAGGAAAAGTAAAAATCTCAGGAACATATAAAGTAACCAATTCAATGAGATATTTCAGTTCTCAAAGATCAGGGAAGGTTTGAAGGGGAGCTAAGATGAATCTTAATACATGAATAAGACAGGTGGAGAAGAGCAGAAAAGGGTGGAAGAAAAGCACTTAAAAAGGAACCAGCTTAAGGCCGGGCACGGTGGCTCACACCTGTAATCCCGGCACTTTGGGAGGCCGAGGCGGGCAGATCACCTAAGGTCAGGAGTTTGAGACCAGCCTAATCAACATGGAGAAACCCCATCTCTAATAAAAATACAAAATTAGCCAGGTGTGGTGGTGCATGCCTGTAATCTCAGCTACTCGGGAGGCTGAGGCAGGAGAATCGCTGGAACCTGGGAGGCGGAGGTTGCAGTGAGCTGAGATCGCACCATTGCACTCCAGCCTGGGCAACAAGAAGGAACCAGCATAAACATAAGCACAGAAGCAAGAAAATACACAGCATTGAGGGACTAGCCAATTGTCTGCTGAGACTAAAAGACAGGGTATGAGGAAGACACAGTGGAAATACGGAGCCAGAACTGGGAAAATGACTGCGTTTCTAAGAAGTTTGAACTTGAGTTTACATGTCACAGTGTAAGAAATGAATGAAAAAACAAAGATAATGATTCCAGTTAGGAGGCTATTCCAACAGACTATGTATGGAAATGAAGGCATGATGAACCGCAAAAACGTCATGTCAAGTGAAAAAAACCAGATGCAGACTGCTTATTGTATGATTTCATTTATATGAAATGTCCAGAAATGGCCAACCTATAGAGACAGAAAGCAGATTAGTGGTTATCTGGGGCTGGGGGGTTAATGGAATAGGCACTGCAGATGAGCAGAAGAGGTCTTACAGCAATGGAAATATTCTAAAATTGGATTGTGGTGATGGTTAGACAACTATCTAATTTACTAAAACGACTGAATTGTACCTTTTTTTTTTGAGATGGAGTATCACCCTGTCTCCTAGGCTGGAGTGCAGTGGTGCGATCTTGGCTCACCGTAACCTCCACCTCCCAAATTCAAGTGATTCTCCTGCCTCAGCCTCCCGAGTACCTGGGATTACAGGCGCGCACCACTATCCGGCTAATTTTTGTATTTTTAGTAGAGACAAGGTTTCACCACGTTGGCCAGGCTGGTCTCAAACTCCTGACCTCAGGTGATCCGTCTGCCTCAGCCTCTCAAAGTGCTGGGATTACAGGCGTGAGCCACCGTGCCTGCCCATTTTTTTTTTTTTTTTTTTGAGACAGAGTCCTGCTGTGTCACCCAGGCTGGAGTACATTGGTGTGATCTCAGCTCACTGCAACCTCTGCTTCCCGAGTTCAAGTGATTCTCCTGCCTTAGCCTACTGAGTAGCTGGGATTACAGATGC
>NW_026652278.1:98423786-98473255 GCF_009828535.3 Hylobates moloch
AAAAAAAAAAAAAAAAAACCAGAAACCTAACTCAAGCCAGGGTGAGACCACGAATCACGGCTTTGGCCTTAAGTGCCTGTTGTACTAAGGCCGATGTAATCACCTCGGTCAAGTCCCTTTGCCTTTGGCCTCAGTTTCATTTGCTAACGCTGGGCAGGGAGAAGACAGTCAAACTTTGCTGTTCTCACTGGGCATCCGAGATATGGAGGGAAGGGTGGAACAGAGGCGAGACACCCGACCCGACCGCTGATGTCGCCCCAAAAAGAAGTCAGCTCGCAGGGCTCTGGAGGCTTCAGCAAGGCAGGCCACCCAGACTCCTCGCTCCAGCAGCCCCGGGGTCTGCCCAAGCCGGTGGGGCAGGAAGGAGGGCCGAAGGGCCTAACCCCTTCCTTGCTACTCCTTGACCTCCTACCTTTACTGCATACAATTTGCCGCCTTTCTGCCCCAGATACACTTTCCCGAAGGCGCCCCGGCTAATGGGCTTCACTATGCTGAATTCCTCAATGGAGGGCGGTTTTGGCACTGGGATCCTATTCACGCCCTCCTCGGTCGCCGCGCCTCCTCCAGCCTCCTTCTTGCTTCCCGCGGTGGGATCCATCGCTGGACAGCCTACGGCAGTCCCGCGGCCACGGCCCCTCGGCGAGCAGCCACTCCCGCCAACTGGGTTCAAAGTGAGGCTCCGCCCACGCCGCGCCCGGCCGTGACGTCACCGCGCCGCCGCGCCCCGCCCTCGTCACCTCCCCTACGCAGACGCGGAGGAAGGGGGCGTCGGGAAAGCCCCCACTTCGAAGCCTTACACTCTTCGTGGGCGGCGACCGCGGCCCGACTGACATCATTCCTCATGAGGGAGGAGACACAAACAGTTCTGGGCCGACCAGAAAAAGGACGACTAGGACTTGATTCTGAATCGCAGGATTTGAAGAGATTTCTCCTGGCTTCCCAACGAGGCTGGTGGGAAGCGGTCCTCCTCCCATACACGACCTCCCACCCTCGCGAGGCGTAGAAACCAGTTCTGACTGTACAGTAAAGCGAAGGCCAGGGCTGAGGTCTGGAAGCTAATGAAAGCACAGAAAGCGTCGAAACTGGATGAGCAGGAAGCGAGTGGCCTCCCCTGTCATCTGACGTTTTCGCAGGATGTAATTTGCCTGACTGAAACAGATCAGGACCAACAGGGAGAGTTTTCGATTTAGTGTAAGGAACAGAGCACTAAATTGTAGCAAAAGACCTTATCGCTCAAGGCCCAGTCAGAAGATTTCATAAGAAAGCTGTAGAAAGTCTTAAGAGGAAATCAGCCAGGCGTGGTGGCGGGCACCTGTAATCCCAGCTACTCGGGAGACTGAGGCAGGAGAATCGCTTGAACCCGGGGGGCAGAGGTTGCAGTGAGCCGAGATCGCGCCACTGCACTCCAGCCTGGGCGAAAGAACGAAACTCCATCTCCAAAAAACAAAAAAAAAACACAAAGAAAAAGTCCAAAGAGGGTAAAGGCTGTTCCCCCTTAAAAAACAGCTAAAGACCTTTCGGGACGCTGTTCCTTGTAAATGTCAACTACTTCCGCGGGAAAGAACGCGCAGGCACTTGGCCTTGTGGGCGCTCACTTGCCCCGGAAGTACTGTTGAGTTAGCGCCTCGCTTTCCGGGGCGGATTGTCTGTCGTTGCAGTAGCTGTAGGAAGGGGAGGCCATTTTCCGTTTCTGGGAAGAGTGAGGGGCAACGGGTCGGAGAAAAAGGAAAAAAGAAGGGCTCGGCGCCTCCCCGCCGGGCCGTGGACAGAGGGGCACAGTTTCGGCAGGCGGGTGAGGTCGCTGAGGGCCCGCAGGAGATGTTTTCCTTGTCGAGCACGGTGCAACCCCAGGTAAGTCCGGCATTCAGCCCATTTTTTTTTCCTGCCGCTCTGCCCGTGGCTGTTTGCAAATTGCGCTCGTGGAAGCGATTTCTCAGAAGGGACTCTAGAAAAGAAGTGATGTACTCAATTCGAGTCCCAGGATTGAGGAGTGGATCAGGGGACGGCGCTGAGAGTGGGCCCGAGACTTCAGGGCTGACGATGAAGCTGTTGAGGGCAGAGGCGGGATGTGAGCGTGATGGAGAGAGACCCTGGCTTACCGAACTGATTGCGTGGGATTTCTGCTAGAGAATCCGTCTGGCATTGTTCAGTGTCCGGCGTTCTGGGGTGGAGAAATGTCTCTACCATACATTAAAGGGAGCAGGTAATGTTCCCTTTTCCTCCGACTTTCCAGTGGCTTTAGCGTTCACAGCCCCTATCCCCTGCTCATTATTTCCTTTTAAATGGAATTTAAATTTAACCCAAACGTGGTATAATAATTCGGATGGCCAGCCATGCAAGTTTTTTTTTTCTCTTTCTGACCAGAGAAATAGGTGTATTTCCGAGTCGTAAACTGTTTGCAGTTAAAATTTTGATTCAGCCTCATCCTCATCGTTTTGTAAAACAAAAGGTAGTGAAGAGAAAAATGATTTCAAGGGTTTTCATTACGCTCTTGGGCAATCACTTGTGACAATGTTTTATTCTTGCTTCATTCCAGTCTCTTTTTTTGATGGTAACATTTTAATAGATTTTTTTGAGAGTTCCTACAGTTTTGCAAATAAATAGTTTTTAAAACATTGAGTTTTTTTAAAACATAATTTTTAAGAAAATCGACACTTAGGTTCACGTTCTTGGTTTAAGCATATGATTGTATTCCTTTGTGTAACTTTTACTACCCCTCATTTTAAGAATTTTTAATTTTTTGTGCTAGTACTGGCTAACAAACTGAAGCAGCTACTTGTTATTGGGCATCAGTTATGTACCAGGTGAGCAAAGCAATTGTGGAATCTTCTCTTAATATTGATATGAAGTAAATATGAGTAGGACTTAGCAAGGTGAAGAGTGAACAGGTATCACAGGCATACAGAAAAATACCTGGAGGTCCTGAATTAGGAAAGAGTTTAGCAGGTTGGAGGAACAAAAATAAGGCTAGTGTGGCTAGAGCATAGTAATTAAAGGGGGTAGTGACAGAAGAGGTTGGAGAAAAGACTTGAGGCAGATCATACAGGGAGTAAAGGATATATTATGGCTGATTTCATTTTAAGTGTATTGGGAACCATTGAAAGTTTTAAAACATGATTAGATTTTCATTTTTAAGAGATGACTGGCTTTTGCTATATGGAGAATAGGAGAGGGCAAGAGTGGAAGATGTTATCAGTTAAAAATACGGCCCCCTCCCCCCAATTAAAGCAGTTGGCAGTGGTTATGGAAAGAAGGGAATGAGATATATTTTGAAGAAAGTGGAATTGCATGAGAGATCAGATAAGAGAGATGATGGGGAGAGGTGTTTCTGGGTTTGATCAGATGAATGCATTGAAGGTGCTATTTACCAAGATGGCAGTGTCTGGAGAAGTCCTAGTAATTGTTTGAAAAAGAAGTCTGACATGGCCTATTGAATATGGTATTAAAGTTTTTGAAACTCAACTCTTTTTGCCTTAGTTCACATCAAGAGGCCTGATTTTAGGAGAATTTACCATCAACTGAATGGACAGTTAGTAGTATGTGATGTTGGTAGAGATGATAAAGGGATTTTTATGTACCCTAGGCAGTCTTAACGGGGCTCAAATATAGTGAGGACTCTCAGGCATTTCTTGCTTTGAAAGATGGTAACACATTTGGAATTCCTGGTTGCTTAATTGGTTGAATACGCTTGAAATTAAATGGTAAAAAGGAAGACACAGAAAACGAACTTTTTCATTGAGAAGAGCTCAATCCTAAATCCTTTTGCGAAAGAAAAGAGATATAACTAATTCAAATAAATCTTTTCAAAGAGGTAGAAAATGTGTATCTTGAAATGATTTGATTATTTTTAAAGTTTCAAAAGAAGTTACTGTTTATTTTTTTTTCTTTTTACTGCCCCCAGTCTGTAAGGAACTTACTGTTTCTTTCTGACTCTAAAAATGATACATTGCTTCACTTGACTAGCTTTAAAACAAGTCCATGTTTTTTTGCTAAAAATGCTGAAAATATAAATAAGATCACCCATAATCTCATTACTCAGGGATACGTATCTTGGAATAAATTCTTTCACACATTTTTTTCTATAGACAAACAAGGGTATGCCTCCTTTTTATTTTTTTTTTAAGATGGAGTCTCGCTCTGTCGCCCAGGCTGGAGTGCAGTGGCGCGATCTCCGCTCACTGCAAGCTCCGCCTTCCGGGTTCAGGCCATTCTCCTGCCTCGGCCTCCCAAGTAGCTGGGACGACAGGCGCCCGCCACCACACCTGGCTAATTTTTTGTATTTTTAGTAGAGGTGGGGTTTCACCATGTTAGCCAGGATGGTCTCCATCTCCTGACCTCGTGATCCGCCCGTCTCGGCCTTCCAAAGTGCTGGGATTACAGGCGTGAGCCACCGCGCCCAGCCACGGGTATGCATACTTAAGGTAGTTTTACAGTCAGCTTTATTCCTTAGTATGTTACGAATTTATTTGTGTATCAATATCCATGGGATGAGAAGTCTGGAATTTTGAGTCAGATTCTAAATCTTTGTTGTCTTCATCTATTAAATGGCCTGTACCCCAAAATACTGTACCCCGCAATAATGGCGTTAGTCCATTGATGAGGGCAGAGCCCTCCTGAACTAAATGCCTCTTAAAGGTTCCACCTCTTAACAGGATTACAGTGGCAACTTAGTTTGCCATTCTTCTCAACTCAAACTTCAGTTTTGAAGGAGATAAACACTGGAATTTTTACTGGAAGTGGGCCCTGATCCAGACCCCAAGAGACGGTTCTTGGATCTCGCACAAGAATTCGAGAGAGTCGCCGGGCGCGGGGGCTCACGCATGTAATCCCAGCACTTTGGGAGGCAGAGGCGAGCAGATCACGAGGTCAGGAAATCAAGATCCTGGCTAACATGGTGAAACTCCGTCTCTACTAAAAATACAAAAAAATAGCTGGGCGTGGTGGCCAGCGCCTGTAGTCCCAGCTACTCGGGAGGCTGAGGCAGGAGAATCACTTGAACCCAGGAGGCGGTGGTTGCAGTGAGCCGAGATTGCACCACTGCACTCCAGCCTGGGCGACAAAGCGAGATTCCATCTCAAAAAAAAAAAAGGCGAGAGAGTCTATAAAGTGAAAGCAAGTTTATTAAGAAGGTAAAGGAGGAAAGAATGGGGTACTCCATAGGCAGAGGAGCTGCTTGGGCTTCTCCACGAAGGATACCTACAGTTAGTTATTTCTTGATTTTATGCTAAACAATGTGTGATTATTCATAAGTTTTCAGGGAAAGGGGGACCCCTAAGGTTCCTCCCCTTTTTAGACCACATAGGGTAACTTCTTGACGTTGCCACGGCATTTTTAAACTGTCATGGTCTGGTGGGAGTGTCTTTTAGCATGCTGATGCATTATAATTAGCACATAATGAGCAGTGAGGACTAGCAGAGGTTACTCTCCTCTCCATCTTGGTTTTGGTGGGATTTGGCTGGCTTCCTTACTACAACCTGTTTTATCATTACAGTCTTCATGACCTGTATCTTGTGCCCACACCCTATCTCATCCTGTGACTTAGAATGCCTAACCTCCTGGGAATGCAGCCCAGTAGGTCTCAGCCTCATTTACCCTCATTTTGCCCCTACTCCAGATAGAGTCACTCTGGTTCAAAAGTCTCTGACAGAACCGTAACAAGAAGTATAATTGTTACTCATTATTACAGCTGTTTGAGGATTAAATGGGATGATATAAGTAAAGCCTATAGTACTAAACCTGGTATATAATAAGAACCCATTTAATTTATTCATTTACTCAACAAATATTTATTAAGTAAATTTTTTTTTTCTTGAGACAGGGTCTTGCTGTGTCACTCAGGCTGGAGTGTGGTGGCATGATAGCTTACTGCAGCTTCAACCTCCTGGGCTCAAGTGTTCTTTTGTTTTCATTTTTTTTTAATTTATTTATTTTGAGATGGAGTTTTGCTCTTGTCACCCAGGCTGGAATGCAATGGCATGCTCTTGGCTCACTGCAACCTCCGCCTCCCAGGTTCAAGTGATTCTCCTGCCTCTGCCTCCCAAGTATCTGGGATTACAGGCGCCTAACACCTTTCCTGGCCAATTTTTTTGTATTTTTAGTGGAGATGGGATTTCACCACGTTGGCCAGGCTGGTCTCGAACTCCTGACATCAGGTATCTACCTGCCTTGGCCTCCCAAAGTGCTGGGATTACAGGCGTGAGCCACCGTTCCCGGCCTACTTACTATTTTTTTTTAATGTTGGATGTATTTCATTCTGTGGTAGTTTTTTTTTTTTTTTTTTTTTTGGAGACAGGTCTCACCCTGTTGCCCTGGCTAGAGTGCAGTGGCATGATCACAGATCACTGCAACCTCCGCCTCCTGAGATCAAGCAATTCTCCTACCACAGCCTCCCAAGTAGCTGAGACTACAGGTGCACACCATCACACCTGTCTAATTGTTGTATTTTTTGGTAGAGATGGGGTTTCACTGTGTTGGTCAGGGTGGTCTTGAACTCCTGACATCAAGTGATCTGCCCGCCTCGGCTTCCCAAAGTGCTGGGATTACAGGTGTGAGCCACTGCACCCGACCGGTGGTATCATTTATTTTGCCACTCCCCTAATGCTGGATGTTTCCAGCTTTCTACTATTTTTAAAATGTTTCGATGAGAGTTATTCTCTGTGCACGTGCAAGTACTTGTCAGATTATTTCCTTAGAATAAATTCCTAGAAGGTGGATTGCTACAAACAAGAAATGTATGTATTTTTGGTACTTTTGATTTACATATTGAGAATAATATCCTGAAAGCATATACCAATTTTCGTCTCACCAGCAGTAAATCTGAGTACTTACAGTTTTTAGTATACAGGGTTGATATATAATGTACCTTTAACTCTTAACAAATCCTGACAAGAAAAAGGAGATTGTTCTGTTTATTTAAAAAAAAAAAAAAAAAACTACTTAATTTTTAACTTTTATCTTTTTCTAGGTTACAGTTCCTCTGAGTCATCTCATCAATGCCTTCCATACACCAAAAAACACTTCTGTTTCTCTCAGTGGAGTGTCAGTTTCTCAAAACCAGCATCGAGATGTAGTTCCTGAGCATGAGGCTCCCAGCAGTGAGGTAAGTCTTTATCCTGGTTGTGTGAGAAAGCCTTTTTGATATACAGTTGACCCCTAAACAAATGAAGAATTAAGGATATTGTCCCTCCCCTGTAGTCAAAAATTTGAGTATAATTTTTGACTCCTGAGAAACTTAACTACCAATACCCTACTATTGACCGGGAAGCCTTGCCGATAAAATAAAGGGTCCATTAACATATTATTTCATATATTTTATGTATTGTGTACTGTATTTTTACAATAAAGTAAGATGGAGAAAAAAATGTTATTAAGAAAATCATAACGAAGAGAAAATATATTTACCATTCATGAAGTAGAAGTGGACCATCATAAAGATCTTCATTATCTTCAAGTTGAATGGGCTGAGGAGGAAGAGGAGGGGTTGGTCTTGCTGTCTCTGGTGGCAGAGACCGGAGAAAGTCCATGTATCTGTGGATTGTGCAGCTCTAATCTGTGTTGTTTAAGGATCACCTGAGGTCAGGAGTTCAAGACTAGCCTGACCAATATGGTGAAATCCCACCTCTACTAGAAATACAAAAATTAGCCGAGTGTGGTGGCATGCGCCTGTAGTCCTAGCTACTCGGGAGGCTGAGACAGGAGAATCGCTTGAGCCCAGGAGGCAGAGGTCGCTGTGAGCCGAGATCGCACCACTGCACTCCAGCCTGGGTGACAACAAGACTCTGTCTCAAAAATAAATAAATAAATATAAAAATGTAATCTCAGTTTTTGGTTTAATCTAGAAAAAAAAAAACCCTGTTTTTACAGGGAAGTGGAATAGGTAGGAATTTAAGAAGTAAAGAAAACTCTTAAAAAAATAAAAAAGGACCAGCAGATTTAGGGAGCAGCTCATACTTCTAGGGCTGAGATAGAGTCAGGAAGAGTTCTCCACCCCCAGGGCTGAGATCCTGACATTGTTGGCGAAGGCATGGCCTTGGCTCACTGAATGGTAGAAAAGTTGCTGCGATGTCATGCCAGGGTAATGTGCTGGAAATCTGGGAAGTCTGCCCACTAGGATACTGGGAAAAGCTGTTCCTGGGGATGTGTCCTACTAGAGAAGCTGTTACAGGAGTGGCGCCAGGGGAAGCTGCTAGGTCCTGCTGGCCATTGTGCACTCCAGGAGCCAGGGTTTGGTGAAACTACACAATTGACAGGAGCCAGATGCTATAGAAACCATGGGTGTTACAGACAGGAACCTGCTGAAAGAGCATACCACAACCAGGAATCAAAACCTCTCTTCCTACAGTGTATGTTCAGTGACTTCCTGACGAAGCTTAACATTGTTTCAATTGGCAAAGGAAAAATATTCGAAGGATAGAGATCCATGTTCATGGAGCCAGCAAAAAGGATGAAGAAGAGCTTGGACACGACTGATAACTGGCACCAGAACCAGAACCCTTCTCCCTCTCAATCCCTGTACACTGCGGGTTTCTCCAAATGCCTGTTGTCTATGATTCGTTTTGTCCATCATTCTTAGTCATGTCTTAGTTCAGGTTCTTGCCATCTTTCACTTGTTCCATCAGCCTTCTCTCTCATCCAGTCTAGTTTCTTTGTTTTATCATTTTTAAATTTTTTGTAAAGACAGGGTCTTGCTTTCTTGACCAGGCTGATCTCGAACTCCTGGCCTGAAGCAGTCCTCCCACCTCAGCCTCTCAAAGTGTTGGGATTACAGGCTTGACCACCATGCTAGGCCAGTCTATCTTCCTTAGTTCTCCATTTTCTTCCATAAGATGGAACTAATCATATTACTTAGAGAATTAAATTCAAACATGGCTCTTTACAGTTTGGCCATAACCTATCTCTTTAATTTTTTCTTTCCTTGAATTTTTTGAGATATTTCAGACCCTTGGATGGCTTTTTGTTTGCCCCCATCCCTAAGCTGCCTTCATCATTTTTAATAGCTTAAAAAGTACCTTTAAGTATTTTATTTCATCGTGCCTTTAACTGTCTTTTACTATGTGCTGTCATGTATGCTAGGATATGTAGATGAGTAAGACATGATCTCTGCCTTTGATCCTTACTGTTAGGAAATAAGGTGTATTTTATAGTTATGTTAGTGTTAAGAAAATGAATTCTAAGAATATGAGTTATAGCTAATTAAAAAAGTACCATATTCCCAGACATCAGTCTAGAGCTATATAATCCGTGTCCATGCCTCTTTTAAAAAAAACTTTATTTTTAGAGACAGGGTCTCCCCTTTGTAGCCCAGGCTGAAGTGCAGTGACACTATCATAGCTCACCGCAACCTCCAGCTCCTGGGGTCAAACATTTCTCCTGAGTAGCTGGTGCTGCGGGCGCATACCACCATGCCCAGCTAATTTTTTAATTTTTCATCAAGATGATGTCTTACCATGTTGCCCAGGCTGGTCTCAAACTCCTGGCCTCAAACGATCCTCCCACCTTAACTGTTTTGGGTTTGAGTAACATGTAATTGTTACTTGCCTTTAAGTGCCTCTCTTTCCGCTCATGTGGACAAAAAAATAATCCCTATCCTGTTGTTTAAAAGTGGGTATATGTTACACATAATTGTGATTTTTAGACTTTTTTTGCCTGATTTTCACACAGTTTTGACTTTAATTTTCTTCCTTATTAGAAGATATGGGTAACTTTAGAACCACTGAGTTCAAGGAAGGATCTAAGCAATGAGGCCAGAGGAGTGAGATGTCCTATGGTAACCAAGCATACCATTCCTTTGTCAAGTGGGCTTTTGTTTATGGCCGCTTAGGGGCTTAAAAGCTCCATGGACTGGTGAGGATTATCATTTGAATGGAATTTCCCCAATTCAAGAACCTTACTATTATCCTCCAATCAGTTCTACACTGTTGGGGAAAATCCCCTGGACCTTATGTAACATACTTTGTAACCCTGCAGGTAGTTACTCTTACACTCTTGTCATTATAAGTGCTTGATCAATAGTTGATAGACTAGCTCTTGATCAGAGTACCCTTGTATGGAGAGAAGGAAAAAATAGCATACATTTCACTTGATTCTGTGAACCATAATGCTTAGGACAGTAGTGGTTTGGGTTTGATTTAAAAAAAAAAAAAATGTTTTTCTCATTCATGCTGAAATGTCATCTCTTTATTTAAGGAGACCATTAGGAATATAATTTTTTAACCTATGTCAAATGTCATATGACTGATCTTAGTAAAACGAACTGTAAAAATATTTGCATCAATTTATTTTTAAATATTAAAAAAGGAAATATATTTGTTAGACTTTTAAAATCTAATTGTTTTAACTGATAATATGTACTCCTTAGGTTAAATATCTTGATAATATTAATGCATACCTGGTTGACCCAATCTTTTACAGCCTTCACTTAACTTAAGGGACCTTGGATTATCTGAATTAAAAATTGGACAGATTGATCAGCTGGTAGAAAATCTACTTCCTGGATTTTGTAAAGGCAAAAACATTTCTTCCCATTGGCATACATCCCATGTCTCTGCACAATCCTTCTTTGAAAATAAATATGGTATGTTAATGTATTTTTTTGTTCCAATTAAATATTTTAGCACTATTAATAATTATAGATACCATTTATTAGCTTTTAGAATAGCATTTACTGTGGGCTGGGTTCCTTCCTAAGGTGGTTTTTGTTTTGTTTTGTTTTGTTTTGTTTTGTTTGCAATTTTTCAAATTGGAATAATACTAGATTTACAGGAAAGTTGCAAAGATAGTACAGAATTTTGCTTCCACTAATTTTGACATCTTACATAACCATGTTACATTTGTTGAAACTAGGAAATCAACATTGGTACAATTTTTTTTTTTTTTTTTGAGACGGAGTCTCCTTCTGTCAGCCAGGCTGGAGTGCATTGGCGCAGTCTCGGCTCACTGCAAGCTCCGCCTCCTGGGTTCACGCCATTCTCCTGCCTCAGCCTCCCGAGTAGCTGGGACTACAGGCACCTGCCACCACGCCCGGCTAATTTTTTGTATTTTTAGTAGAGACGGAGTTTCACCGTGTTAGCCAGGATGATCTTGATCTCCTGACCTTGTGATGCACCCGCCTCAGCCTCCCAAAGTGCTGGGATTATAGGCATGAGCCACCGTACCCGGCCTAACATTGGTACAGTATTTTTAACTAAACTACAGACTATTTGAATTTCAACAAAATTTGTTTTCACCAAATCACTAGTTCTCTGCAAGTGTCCTTTTTCTTTTCCAGGATCTGATCCAGCATACCACATTGCATTTAGCAGAATGGGGGGTGGTGTTTGTTTTAATTTTAGGTGACACACATTTAATTCCAGGAAACATACTTAATCTTTGAGAATACATTGATTAAAAAAACAGTTATTATCCCTTTTGTGGAATGTCTACATATTTTTTTTATTTGAATCTCGTAACAGTATGGTAGTATAATAAGTGGGTTCATACTAGTCTGAAAAGGGATGTCAACTTTATGAGTTTTTCTTTGGATGGCACTTAAACAGGCCATAAAAGTCCAGGAACAAAATAGCAGGTTTGAATAGTTTATAATGAAGGTTTAATTTGAAGCTGTCCTTTGCATAAACTTAATTCATTAATTAATTCTTTACTCTTCCTTTGCCTTTATTTCAGTGTAAGGACATAAAAAACCCTAAGTGTGAGGAAAAAATGAAATGGTTTTGAGCTTGGGGGCTTAGACTGAAAGTTTGCCTCTGCCTAAATTTGCCTTCTTATAAAATATTTGGCCCATACTAAGCGTTCAATAGAATAAAATTCTTTTTGTTATTATGTTATTATGATTATTCCTACTGCTCTTCTAGTCTGCATATTTACATTTACTCTTAAGATCGTTCCTCATACCACCAGCTGCTTGCTAGGTTTAGGCAGGCAGAGGTATTAGGAAGGAATTTTTTGACTGGAATGCTAAGGGACCTTGAAAAGTCCCTAAATTCTAACTGAGACACACAAATAGATGATAACCACTGTTTATTTCTGCTGTTGTTGCTGATGACCTTTTCCCTAGGATCTTGGATGTAAAATAGGATGAGACACAATAGTCAAGAGAAGCAGTTAGGAAGGATCAGTGAAGTATTCATGGCTTGACCTTTCTTTTTACCCAATGACTAGGGAAGCTTTATGAGGGAAAGATAATAGTAGCTATGATTTACAGTGTTTTTTTATACCATTAGAGCTTTTGAAATTGTCTCTAAGAAACAGCAGTTCTTTATCTCTTTATGTTCTTAACTAAAAGTAAATTTAGCCTAAACACAGTACATCGTTTTTCGTTTTTTGTTTTTTGTTTTTTTTTAAAGAGACGAGTTTCGCTCTGTTGCCCAGGCTGGAGTGCAGTGGGGCAATCTCAGCTCACTGTAAGCTCTGCCTCCCTGGTTCACGCCATTCTCCTGCCTAAGCCTCCCAAGCAGCTGGGACTACAGGCATCCGCCACCACGCCTGGCTAATTTTTGTATTTTTAGTAGAGACAAGGTTTCACCGTGTTAGGCAGGATGGTCTGTATCTCCTGACCTCATGATCTGCCCGCCTCAGCCTCTCAAAGCGCTGGGATTACAGGCGTGAGGCACCGCGCTTGGCCTTAAACACAGTACATCTTTTATCACTGGTTTGGTTTTGTTTTTGAGACGGAGTTTCACTCTTGTTGCCCAGGCGGGAGTGGCACGATCTCAGCTCACCACAACCTCTGCCTCCCGGATTCAAGTGATTCTCCTGCCTCAGCCTCCCGAGTAGCTGAGATTATAGGCATGTGCCACCACACCTGGCTAATTTTGTATTTTTAGTAGAGATGGGGTTTCTCCACGTTGCTCAGGCTGCTCTCAAACTCCCGACCTCAGGTGATCCACCCACCTCCACCTCCCAAAGTGCTGGAATTACAGGCATGAGCCACCACTGGGCCATCCTTTATCACTGTTAATTTGAATTTAGTTTCATTAGCAGCTACATTTGTATGCCAGATAAAATAGATAATATAGGCCAGGCGCGGTGGGGGTCACGCCTGTAATCCCAGCACTTTGGGAGGCCGAGGCAGGCGGATCACGAGGTCAGGAGGTCGAGACCACATCCTGGCTAACACAGTGAAACCCCATCACTACTAAAAATACAAAAAATTAGCCGGGCATGGTGGCAGGCGCCTGTAGTCCCAGCTAGCTACTCGGGAGGCCGAGGCAGGAGAATGTCGTGAACCCGGGAGGCGGAGCTTGCGGTGAGCCGAGATCGTGCCACTGCGCTCCAACCTGGGCAACAGAGTGAGACTCCGTCTCAAAAAAAATAAATAAATAAAGATAATGTAACCAACAAGTGATAGCTAGTAAATGGAAGAACTGTGAGGTGTAAGGTGGTTAAATTAGCAATGCTTTAGATATTTTCATAAAAGCAGTCATATCATGGATAAATAAAAGTTGAAACTCATATTGTGATTTCCCTAATATTTGATAGAATTATTTATATTTCATAGGATTTTTGTTTTTTGGTTTGGAAATTAGAAAATTTACTTTTTGCAATTTCCCTCCAGGTAACTTAGATGTATTTAGTACGTTACGTTCCTCTTGCTTATATCAACATCATTCAAGAGCTCTTCAAAGCATTTGTTCAGATCTTCAGTACTGGCCAGGTATGAAGCAACAACCATAAATTTTGGAAAAAATATATATTTATTTACTATAGTCTGATTTGTCTTTCTTAATGGCATTAATGATTCTAAACATTGATTTGCAATTCACAGGACCTAAAGAGTATTTGGAATTGATGAGTTTGGGTATTTCTGTATAATTTTTAATCTGGAAAATATATAGGAGCTAAATTTTGAGCGTGATAGTGCCACAATAAATCAAACTCCAGGGAACTTATCTACACTTGTTTCAAGATAAATGACTAAGCACATTTGCTTACTCATCCTCACTTTCAAAAGCCCATTGAAATTAATTTTATATGTATATATATGAGAAAAAAAAGAGCAACAACAGAAAGGTTTCGTTAATGGACCAGAAATTTGAGGACTTTCAGTAAGTTGTAAAATAGGTGACATCAAATTGACAGTAAAATCAAATTTGCATTTATTCATATAATTTTTGAATACAAGGCACTAGTGATAGATGTCAGGTGATAGTGATCACTGTAAATGAAAAAGACATGTTTTCTACCTTCATGGGACTAATGGTGTCATGAAAGAGGTAAGTACTTCTGCTTCCAGTAGTAGAACTCAGGAAAAACCCCACTCCCAGATCCAGTAAAATTGGGCTCTGGGATGGGATGGAATAAACAGTTGAAGATTGCCAGAAATGGGCCAATCACAGTACAGATATGGCCTTTAACCTTTAGATAAATTAGCAAAAAACACTTTTCTAATAAGATGTCTGTGTGTGTGTGTTTGTGTGTGTGTGTGTGTGTGTGTGTGTGTGTGTGTGTGTGTGTGTTGAGGGACGTCTGTCTGTGGAGACTCCTGGTTTGAGCATTGATGCCAAGGAAAGAAATAAGATAGCATGCCAGATTACTTTGGTTTTGAATTACACATTCACTAAAGGTATTCTGCTCATTCAGCATAGTCCATGTTTTATATTCTGAATATATTTACTTTTGCTAGTGTTGAGGGATACCCGTTTGTAGTCAATACTGATGACTGTGTTTGTTTTGTTTTGTTTTTGAGATGGAGTTTTCCTCTTGTGACCCAGGCCGGAGTGCAATGGCACTTCCTGGGTTCAAGCAATTCTCTTGCCTCAGCCTCCTGAGGAGCTGGGATTACAGGTTCCCACCACCAGGCCCAGCTAATTTTTGTATTTTTAGTAGAGACAGGGTTTTGCCATGTTGGCCGGGCTGGTCTCGGAACTCCTGACCTTAGGTGATCCGCCTGCCTTGGCCTCCCAAAGTGTTGGGATCACAGCGTGAGCCACGGCGCCAGGCCCTGATCACTGTATTCTTATTTATAAATACAAATGGATTACCAAGAATCCACATATTTGAGGAAAACTTAAAGCATAAAAGAGAGGCACCAAGTTCAGCAAAG
Organism: Hylobates moloch; assembly: GCF_009828535.3. Lineage (NCBI taxonomy): Eukaryota > Metazoa > Chordata > Mammalia > Primates > Hylobatidae > Hylobates > Hylobates moloch. The sequence goes on from NW_026652278.1 coordinate 98,438,827, forward strand.
AGACCAATAACCCTCTAAAGAAATAGTTAATGCAGAAGACAGAAGAAGACAGCTGATACGTTTTTAGCTATTGTTGGAAGATTTATAAAAACTGAGCATGTGTTACCTAGGGCATGAAAACTATCTTAATAAATTTTCCTAATGTTGTAACTCTGAGGTCAGATTCTCTCAATGTCAGAAAATAAAGCTAAAAATCCAGTAACAGAAAAGACAGCTTAAAAAAATACCTAAATACGGCCGGGCACAGTGGCTCACGCCTGTAATCCCAGCACTTTGGGAGGCCAAGGAGGGTGGATCACGAGGTCAGAAGTTCAAGACCAGCCTGGCCAACATAGTGAAACCCCATCTCTGCTAAAAATACAAAAATGAGCCAGGCATGGTGGTGTGTGCCTGTGATCCCAGCTACTTGGGAGGCTGAGGCAGGAGAATCACTTGAACCCAGGAGATGGAGGTTGCAGTGAGCCGAGACCACGCCACTGCACTCCAGCCTGGCAACAGAGCAAGACTCCGTCTCAAAAAAAAAAAAAAAAACCTAAATACTTGAAATTTTTAAAACCCTTTTCTAAATGTCTCACGACTGAATGGAAATCAAAACTGAGATTACAGACACTCAGTAATGAACCACAGTGAAAATCTGTATATCAGACTCTTTTGGTGAGGACAAAATGATGTTGAGGGTGTTACATAATTTACTGAGAAATCAGGTTGGGTGCAGTGGCTTATGCCTATAATCCCAGCACTTTGGGAGGCTGAGGCAGGCAGATCACCTGAGGTCGGGAATTCAAGACCAGCATGGCCAACATGGTGAAACCCCGTTCTCTACTAAAAAAGAAATGCAAAATTAGCCAGGCGCATGCCTGTAATCTCAGCTACTCAGGAGGCTGAGGTAGGAAAATTGCTCGAACCCCAGAGGTGGAGGTTGCGGTGAGCCGAGATTGCGCCATTGCACTCCAGCCTGGGCAACAAGAGTGAAACTCCATCTCAAAAAAAAAAAAAAGAAGAAGAAAAGAAATCAAGATGGGCTGGACACAGTGGCTCACACCTGTAATTCCAACAGTTTGGGAGGCTGAGGCGGGCAGATCACTTGAGGTCAGGAGTTTGAGACCAGCCTGGCCAACGTGGCAAAACCCCATCTCTACCAAGATATACAAAAATTAGCTGGGCGTGGTGGCAAATGCCTCTAGTCCTAGCTACTCAGGAGGCTGAGGCAGGATAATCGCTTGAACCTGGGAGATGGAAGTTGCAGTAAGCCAAGATGGCGCCTCCATCCTGGGCAACAGAGCAAGACTTTATCTCAAAAAAAAAAAAAATCGAGGTATAAAGATGGAAAATAAATTGAATTTCTGAAAAATAATAGAAGAAATTAATACACACAAAGCAAACATTTTAAAATAATAGGTGGAAATAGTTTTAATTAAACCAAAAACAAATTTAGTATAAAAAAACAAACCGGAACAACTTAACAATTCTGATTAAGAAACAACAGGAAAATACAAACAGTATTAGAAGTATGAGTGGGAATTGCCATAGATATGTGAAGGTTTTAAAATTGCAAGGTAGTATGTGTAACTATATGTCATAAATAAAAATATGTTGAAATGGACAATTATCTAAGCAATAAATTAACAAAGTTAACCCAAGAAGAGATAGGATAATAACCATGAAGTTTAAAAGACAGTATTTTAAAAATATTGTTCCCTTGCCCCAGAGGCACTAGGTTCAGATAGTTTTTATGGCTGTATTCTTCTAGAATCTTGAGTTTCTTGTTACTTTAAAACCTTATTAAAAAGAAAAAGAGTAGACTTCCCTATTTATTCCATGAGATTGCTGTTAGTAAAACTTGTTAGTATTAGCATAAGGCCAGGCACTGTGGATCACACCTGTAATTCCAACATTTTGGGATGATCGCTTGAGGTCAGGAGTTCAAAACAAGCCTGGACAACATCTCAACAACAGCAACAAAAATTAGTCCGTCGTGGTATCATGCCCCTGTAGTTCTGGATACTTGGGAGGCTGAGGTGAGAGCTTTGTTTGAGCCCAAAGTTCAAGGTTACAGTGAGCTATGATTATGCCGCCATACTTCAGCTTGAGTGACAGCAAGATCCTATCTAAAAAATATATATATGTATATATGTCTGTCTGTCTGTCTGTATAGATATACATACACAAGCATGACAGAGGAACAAAACAGATGTGTTTCACTTAACAACAGAAATCCTAAATAAAATCTGAAGAAAGCAAATCTAGAAATGTGCTAAAAATATTATATCATGATTAAGGAATACAAAAGTGATTTAAGATTATTAGTAAATCAATTTATCATATTGATTAGAAAAGAAAAATATCATTATTTCAATGTATAATAAAAAGACATGATATATTTTAATTGTTGTGCTTCCTGAAAACTCTTAGAAAGTTAGAAATGGAAGGAAACTTTTAAAATTTATTAAACGTCTATTGTGTTCCTGTTAATTTGAGAAACATGGAGTATCCTGGTTTTTTTCAGCATTAATTTGGAGATTCTGAACAATATGATTTAAAAGAAAACTAAATGAGCCATATATAAGTCAAAAGAAGGAGTAAAATTATAATTTGCAGGTGATAACGATTGTTTACCAGAAAATTCAAGAAAATCATCCAAAAGGCTGTTGAAGAGTTCACTGCATTGTCCATACCAGATAAATGCATAAAAATCAGTAGCTTTCTTATATTCTAGCAGCAGTTTTATTTACAATTTCTTTAAAACCCAGTAAATGTTTCATCCTGACAAGAAATATACAACATACATATATACACACGTACACACGTGTGTGTATGAAGCTTTACTGAAGGAAATGAAAGATGAACTGAGTGAAATAAAATAAGAGAAGGCTATAATCCTATTTGGAAGAACTAGGTATTATAACAGTATCAATTTACGCCCAAATTTATAAAGTCAATACAACCCCAATCAAAACTCTAATGACCCACTTGGGAAATTGAGAAGTTGATTTTAAACTTAATTTGGAATAACTGAGAACGTGTTAAAATAATACTAATGAAGGGGATTTTACCCTACTTAAGTATATGAAAATAACAGATATTTAGCCATGGAAATCAGCAGTGTAGTATTACAAATAACTAAAATGAAAAAATTTAACCTAGTGCTGGCATACATCAGTGCAACAAAATTAAGAATTTTAAATTAATAAGCAAATGATGGATTATCAAATGTTATCAGCCTAAGTGGCTGTTTTGGAAAAATCAAGTTCTTTTTTTACATCATACCAAAAAAAAGTTCCAAATATGTTAAAGGGCTGAAAACAAAAATATAAAACTGAAAATATTAGAGGTAAGTAGACTACCTTTAAAATCTTAGTTTGGCAGTGAAACTCTAATCAAATTAAAATGCAGAAAACACAACAAAGGTATGGCTACACTGACCTAATAAATTACTGTATAAGATCGAAAGACAAAGACACATTAAAATAAATGTTTACAATGTATATAACTAAAGATTACTATCTGTAACATCCATATTCTCTAAATAAAAATGGAAAAACGTGCAAAGGACATGCATGGTCAATTTACTAAAGAAATAAAAATAAAAATAGTCAATAAAAATACAGAGGAAGCTTTTCAAAATTTTCCCACACTTGTAATCTGGGAAATGCAAAGTAAAACAAGGTACTGTTATTTTTGCCCGTCAGACTTGTACAAATTTGAAAGATTCGTGTTATTTAGTGTTGGCAAGGATATGAAGAAAAGGAAACTCATAAGCATTGGTGGGCACATAAATTGATAACAGCCTTTTTAAGAAAGTAGTCTCTTAGTGTCAAACAAAATTTAAACCTTAACAGTGTTTCTTTTAGGAATTCAGTCTACATCTGCTGACATACATGTACAAGAATGTTCACCACAGTATTGTTTCCAGCAATAAAAACCAGAAAACAAATAATGTTCAGGGAAATGGTTGAATGAATTGCACTCTGATAAATTGGAAAAGTATAAACAGCCATTAAACTGAATGCACTGTTCTGTTCTGAAAAATATGCATGAAAAATGAAAATTGCAAAAAATTAGGTACTATTTCTAGAGTAGTTTTTATAGAAAGAGCATGTATGTGCATGCATACAAGGGTAGTCAGAATTGTTAACAGGTTATACTTCTGGGAAGTGGGATTGGGGCTTGAGAAATTAGAAGACACTAATTTGATACACTTAACCTTTTTTTCAAAAACACATAATTACCAAAAACATGTAAAAATCAGTTGTGTAGATTCAATCTATTTTAATTACTTGGTTGGGTTTGTTTTTTTTTAAATCACAGTTTATCAGAGTTGATACTCAGTTTTTTAAATTATATTGTATAACCCTCTGACTTCTCTATTTACTTTTATCCCCTATCAACATAAAAAATAGGCCAGGCGTGGTGGCTCATGCCTGTAATCCCAGCACTTTGGGAGGCCAAGGCAGGTGGATCACCTGAGGTCAGGAGGCTGAGGCAGGATAGTTGCTTGAACCCAGGAGGCAGAGGTTGCAGTGAGCAGCAATGCCTTGCACTCCAGCCTAGGCAACAAGAGCGAAACTCCGTCTCAAATAAATAAATAAATAAATAAAGTTCCTTTTGAAAAAAAGACGATAGAAAAAACCATAGGCTGGGCATGGTAGATTAAGCTCTCAGACGTAATCCCAGCACTTTGGGAGGTTGAGGCAAGAGGATTGCTTGAGCCCAGGAGTTCAAGGCCAGCCTGGGCAATAAAAGGAGACCCTGTCTCTACAAAAAAGAAGGAAACAAAGGAAAACATACTGAAGCGTCAGGCAAATTAGATAGACTAGGATATACAGGTAGGGTGTCAGACTTTAGAATCTTAGGCATTTTTCTTTTCCTGTAACAATTTACAGTTGACAGTGAATGGTATTGTTTTATTTAGTTTTCATACAGTCTCGGGGTTTTAAAACTTTGAAATCAAGGACACGACGTCTCCAGTCTACCTCCGAGAGATTAGCTGAAACACAGAATATAGCGCCATCATTCGTGAAGGTAATTAGACCTTTTTATGATCCAAAAAGCAAATATTTTCAAGTTGTTAGAGTGAGGAGCTTCAATATCTGATTCTTTTGTTGGCTGATAGATATTCTTCCTTCTTTCCACTAATAATAAGGGATTAGTAACCTGTGTAATCATTATACCTCTAACTCTTCTGGGCACCAGACTTGCGTCTCCACTTACTAGATTTTTTTCCCACAAACCTACACCTGTTGAGGTGTTCTCTGTATTAATGAGCAGCATCCACCCAAGCTAAAAACCTGGCTATCAACCTACGTTTGTCCATGTTGCCTCACCTCTCACATCCATTAACCACTAAAGTCCTGTTGATCCAACCTCCTAAATATTTCTTACATCCGTTCAACTGCCGTAGATAGGCTATAACTATTTGTTGCCTAAATTACTCTAATGAATACTTGTTTAGTCTCCTTGCCTCTAGTCTTGCTGCGTTCAGTCCAGCCTCCAGACTGCCACTCATCAATCTTTCTAAAATGATGATCTAGTTATATGTCTGTTTTATTGCTTACCTCTACCTGATACACTGGGAATTGCATCCTTTGGTCTCTACCTGCCATGTTTCTCTTCTCACCATTCAATATGCCCCTCTGGTTCCCTGCTCCTCTCTTGGCATTGAAGTCTTATATAAGATTGCTTATAGTTCTTGAGCACTGAAGGCTATTGTGTCATGCCTCCGTCATATTGTTCGTGGTGTTTATTCCCTGTGTTTTAGATGTCCTATTCTCTATAAGGCCATTTCTATATTTCTGAGGTAGCATTGATTTACCACCATACATAATACTTCTAACATAATATCAAAATGATTTAAGAAACTTAGCTATTTACATGTCTTTTTCCAGTAGACTGAAAACTTTAAGATCAGTGGTTTATTTTATCTTTACATCTTCAGAACTTATATAAGGCCAAGTATATGAACGGAGCTTAGTAGACGTTTAGTAAATTAATGAGATTTTTTCCTCTAGCAAAGATAAAGGGATATGAACATTAAGCCAATGAAACCCTAAGATAATATGTGACCTGTTTTCAGTATGGTGTTCGTGCAGAGAATAATGCCACTTTCTTTATATTATTAATTGATTGCTGCAGGAATAGGATCTAGTGTTAGTTTCCTAGTTATTGATTAATTCATTGCTGAGTCTTAATCTGTTTCTTCACATTGGCAGTAAAAATTACAGAATTTTAGTGAATTTTTTTGAGTGGTCACAATATTGTTGGGAAGTATCACTGCATCGTTAACCAGTACTGATGTGTTGTTTGTGTATTCAGGGGTTTCTTTTGCGGGACAGAGGATCAGATGTTGAGAGTTTGGACAAACTTATGAAAACCAAAAACATACCTGAAGCTCACCAAGATGCATTTAAAACTGGTTTTGCGGAAGGTTTTCTGAAAGCTCAAGCACTCACACAAAAAACCAATGGTAAGTTGAATTGACACCATCCATGTTTGAGAAGAGTAACTGAAAGGAAGTCATAGTCCTACATTTAAGTTTTAAGTAACTTTTCTAAGACCATCTATCTATTGACTAAATTCCACTATATTTGTAACTTAATCTATGTAGAAATGGAGATACTGCTGATGGTTTCCCTTTCTCAAGAGAGAAAACAAATTGGAGAACAGGAAGTGTGAATGGTTTCATAAAGGTTTTTGTTTCTTTGTTTTTTGTTTGTGTTTGTTTTTGAGACACGGTCTTGCTTCATTGCCCAAGCCAGAGTGCAGTGGTGCAATCATGGCTCATTGCATCCTTAACTTTCTGGGCTCAAGTGATCCTCTCACCTCAGCCTCCTGAGTAGCTAGGATCACAGGCGTGTGTCACCACGCCCAGCTAATTTTTGTAGAGATGGAATCTTGCCATGTTGTCCAGGCTGGTCTTGAACTCCAGGGATCAAGTGATCCTCCTGCCTTGACCTCTTAAAATGCTGGGATTACAGGCATGAGCCACCATCCTTGGCCTTAAGTTTTTGATAATAGGGTACTTACAGGAAATCATAGCAGTTGTGAGAAAGAATGCCAGATTCCAAAATTGGATGTGATGAAATATAATTATTAACAATAACCTAATATTTGCATTTCATTGAGCTGTCATATTTCATTAATGTGATTTCATGTAAAGTTTTTTCTTTCTCTCCTAGATTCCCTAAGGCGAACCCGTCTGATTCTCTTCGTTCTGCTGCTATTCGGCATTTATGGACTTTTAAAAAACCCATTTTTATCTGGTAAAAGCTTTTTTTATTTATCTAACTTATTTCTTATTCCTTTAAATATATGATTCCTTTTAATGCCTAATCTAACCCTTAAAGAAAGAACATATTAATGTTTATAGTTCTAGAATTAGGCTTTCATTCCTAGTAGTGGTTAGTTTCCCAGATTATTAGAAAATGATACCTGTCCAATTATAAAATTTAAAAATTATCCTGGTCAACAGGGTGAAAGGAAAATAATTAATTTTAAAATTACGTAGAAGAATTTTATAATAGCAATACAAGCTGAAATAGTCTTCTATTTCAAAGATAAATTCAGTTTATTCATAAAATCACATTAAATGTTTCCCTTTTTTTAGTTTGTTTATCTGAAATTAAGCAATAGTGTCAGACTTAAGTGGTTCCAATTACCTTTTCCACTACTGTGCAGTTTTCACCCTGTGTTCTCTATTCTCTTTAATATTAAGGATATGTACAGATTCTTAAAAAATACTTTGTGGGCCAAAACTATTGGTGTTCGTTCTAGAATTACTATTTTAAATTTGTTTTCCCAGCTTCTGTGTTCCTGATTTATTAAGCATTTCTTCTTAACCCCATATTTTGCCAGCTCATTTTTCAGCCTATCTTAACAGTATTTTGGGCTTCTGAGGAAATTAGAAATTGCTCCATTTACTCATTTATAATTGCTGTAGTTTGGAAGTTTCTACCTGAGTGGGAAAGACTTAAGAAATCCTTGTAATAGTTCTCCAAAATTAATCTCAAATATTTTACTGTCCTGTCAGACTTTTTCTGTCTTGCTTGTCAGACTTAATGATGTCATAATTGATAGGTCATTTGAGGGCAAGTAATAACAGTTGTCAGAGGAAGAAGACTACATGAAAAGTATAATATGTGTTAAGCCTCAGTTTTTATTAATGTATGTCAGTGTTTTCTGCTAACTTTAAGGCAGTGTATTTCAAAGTGTAGGCCTGTGACCAATTAGAATAATCGAAGTGTTTGTTAAAAATGCAAATTCTCCTGGGCCCTGTGCTGTGGCCTGAGAATTAACATATTTCTCAAGTGAGTTTTATTCACACCAAAGTTTGAGAAACTTTGATTTAAGATTTCTATCATTAGATACTACAATGAGAAGTAGAAAATAATTTTTGATTTTATTAACTGAAAAGTACAAATAGGTCATTTTATTTTATTTCATTTCATTTATTTTTTTTTGAGATGGAGTCTCGCTCTGTTGCCCAGGCTGGAGTGCAGTGGGGCAATCTCGGCTCACTGCAACCTCCGCCTCCTAGGGTTCAAGCAATTCCCCTGCCTCAGCCTCCCCAGTAGCTGGAACTACAGGCTTGCGTTACTATGCCCAGCTAATTTTTTGTATTTTTAGTAGAGATGGGGTTTCACTGTGTTAGCCAAGGTGGTCTTGATCTCCTGACCTTGTGATCTGCCCGCCTCAGCCTCCCAAAGTGCTGGGATTACAGGTGTGAGCCACCACACCCAGTCTTTATTATTTTTTATTTTTTCAAGTTTATTAAGAAAGTAAAGGAATAAAAGAATGGCTACTCCATAGGCAGAGCAGCCGAAATATGTCTTTTTAATGTGAATCACTTACTCTTTGAAGATGGTTTAGAAATCCAGAAGACCGGATGGTCGTGGTGGCTCATGCCTGTAATCCCAGCACTTTGAGAGGCTGAGGCGGGTGGATCACCTGAGGTCAGGAGTTCAAGACCAGCCTGACCAACATGGCAAAAACCCGTCTCCGCTAAAAATACAAAATTAGCCGGGTTTGGTGGCGCATGCCTGATATCCCAGCTACTTGGGAGGCTGAGGCAGGAGAATCGCTTGAACCTGGGAGGTAGAGGCTGCAGTGAGCCAAGATCGTGCCACGGCACTCCAGCCTGGTAACAGAGCAAGACTCCGTCAAAAAAGAAAAAGAAAAAAAAGAAATCCAGAAGACCTAGTTTCTATTCCTCACTCTGATTTGATATGTGAAGTTAGGTCACACAGACATTTAATTTTTCTAGGCTTTGCTTTCTTGCATCTAAAAAATAAGGTGATTGGAATGTTATTAATCTATCAAATATAAACATTTCTTTTCTTCCCTTTAGTCCGCTTCCGGACAACAACAGGGCTTGATTCTGCAGTAGATCCTGTCCAGATGAAAAATGTCACCTTTGAACATGTTAAAGGCGTAAGTTAAGAAGACTGCCTTGCCTTCTTCATACATTCTCTAATTGATACTCTATATAAGGTCGATATTTGATTCTACAATGTATTGTAGAATAGGTAAAATTGTATCCAAAAGTATTAGAAACATTAGTATTTTGGGATAAATAATAATAGCCAAGGATCAAATCTTGCTTTATGGCAGGGGATAGTATAATTTATGAAGGAGCAGCCTGGTGTAGTGGAGTGAATGTGGACTTCAGAGTCAAGCTGACTAATGTTTGAAATTCATTTTTATACTTATTAGCTATGAGACCTTGAAGAAATTACTTTAGATCCTGACAGATAATGTATGTGCTTGACACATAGTGGATATTTAATAAATGGTCCTTCTTTACCTGTACCTCTTACTGATCTTTGTAACTCCACTATCTAAAACATGTTAGACAATATATATTTCTTGAATGAATAGAATGGATAAATGCTACTTTATAGTCGATTAATTTGTTAAATATTTAATAGTATCTATTAAGTGCTAGGCCCTATTTTAGCTGCTGGGCTAGAATAAATAATCTCTGCGTTCTTAGAGTTTAAACTCTAAAAGCAGTAATTGGACACTGATATGTCATGTAAGAAAAAGTAGAGTATGTTAAAAGAATAAAAGTGTATGGAGGAAAAAGTAGAGCAGGGTAAAGAGGATTGGGAGTTTTGAGAGAAGGCTTACAGTTTTAAATGGAGTGTTCAAGGTGCGATTGATGGAGAAGGTGACATTTGAAAGAAAATCTGAAGGAGAAGATGGAATAAACTGCATTTATCTGAGAAAGGAACATTTCTGACCAAAGGAACAGTTTGAGCAAAGGCTCTGAAGTAATAGAGTGTCTGACTTGTTCATTTTTGAAAGTAGAACTAATAGGATGTCTTATTGGAACGTAGGGTGTAAGAGAAAAGAGGAGTCAAAAAGGACCACAAGATTTTTGGTCTCAACAATTAGAAGGATAGAATTGACATTTACTGAGATTTTTGTTTTTGTTTTTGAGATGGAGTTTTGCTATTGTTGCCCAAGCTGGAGTGCAATGGCGTGATCTCGGCTCAGTGCAACCTCCACCTCCCAGGTTCAAGCAATTCTCCTGCCTCAGCCTCCAGAGTAGCTGGGATTACAGGCGCGAGCCACCACGCCCAGCTAATTTTTTGTGTTTTTAGTAGAAACAGGGTTTTACCATGTTAGCCAGGCTGGTCTCGAACTCCTGACCTCAGGTGATCTGCCTGCCTCGGCCTCCCAAAGTGCTGAGATTACAGGCGTGAGCCACCGTGCCTGGCCTTTAGTGAGGTTTTAAAAGGCTGTGAGTGGAGCAGATCTGGGGGACAAAGGTTAGAAATTTAGTTTTAGATATGTTAAGTGTGAGAGATACAAATGAAAGTGTTGAGTAACTTGGATATACCACTTTGGAGGTATGGGAGAGGTCTGAGCTAGAATTAAAAATAGGAGATTATATTTATATGTATGTTAATTAAGTCCACATGTTTGAATGAGATCACCCAGGGAGTGAGTGTAACCAGAAGAGAGATCTAAATACTGAGTTATAGAGCACTTAAAGGTTCACAAGACAGAGAAGAGAAGCCAGGAACCAAGGTGAGAAGTAGCTGCCAATGAGTTAGGTGAGAATGGTATCCTGGAAGAAAATATTTCTATGATGAGGGGAGTGATCAGCAATGTGAAATGTTATTAATGGGCCAAGTGAGAACTAACCATTTGATTTAGCAGTAGGTCATTGGTGTACCTGATAAAGAGCAATTTTAGTGGAGTCGCAGGGGTTAAATTCCGATTGCAGTGGGTTTACAAGAGGTGGAAAGAAATGAGATGGAATAGAGGATTACAAACAATTCTTGGATTTTGTCTGACAGAAGAGCACAGATAATTTATCTCATAATACAAAATAAAGTTGGAATGTTGGTAAACTGTTAGGTGGGGGGTTATGGAAATTGATAGAATCAAGGTCACCAGCAGAGAGAATATGGTTGGGAGAGGAGGAATGAGTGGTTAATGGAGGAAGTAAGTTGTGTAGGAATAGGAGAATGAATGGAAATGGGAAATAAAACTGTTGGGCTCACTTGAAATTTTGGATCATGAATTTATATTAAGACAAGTCAAAATGAGTGGTTTTTCTACTGATTTTTTTTTATTTTATCTTTTTCAAATGTGAATTCTGCAACTTTAGTACCACACCGTGCTCTTCTCTGTGCTTTGCCATTGTATCTGCTCTGTTATATTTGATTTCTGAGAACTGTAGTGGCTGGGTAATTATCTTTCAGGAGTGTTTTAGAAGAAATTCTTCCGCAGGAGAGATTTGAAGTACGTGATCTGAGGACTCTTCCAACTCTGAAGAGATTGGTTATGTTATTATTTCTGCTTTTCCTCTTTACTTATTCGTGTCTCTGTTTATATGTAACCATGTTTTTTCAACCTCGACTATTGGGGAATAAGGCATTGGGAATCATGATAGTTTTACAACCAAGTAGTTCTTTCCTTTCCTTTCCAGTTTAAATGGCTATGAACCCTGTTGGAATTGTATAAAGGGAACAATTGAGGAAGAGGTTGGTGCAGTGATTATTTGAAAACTTCAGTCATCAGTGTGGAGGGTCCTTCTCATTGTGTTTGAGGTCTGCATGCCTTTTCTAAATTGAGCCTGTATTAAGGCTGAGGTCAGACAGCATTGTTATTCTCTGCCTGTAATGTACTTACATACTTACTGAATATACCACACTTCTTTTGGAATGAGAGAATTTTTTTTTTTTTTTTTTTTTTTGAGACAGGGTCTCGCTCTCTTGCCCAGGCTGGAGTGCAATGGCATGATCTTGGCTCACTGCAGCTTTGACCTTCTGGGCTCAAGTGATCCTCGTGCCTTAACCTCCCTTGTAGCTGAGACCACAGGCATGCACCACCACACTTGGCTAATTTTTTAATTTAATTTTTTTATTCTTTCTAGACAGGGTCTGGCTCTGTCACCCAGACTGAAGTGCAGTATTGTGATCTTAGCTCACAACAACCTCCTCCTCCTGGGCTCAAGCCATCCTCCCGCCTCAGCCTCTCAGGTAGCTAGGACTACAGGCATGTGCCCCTATGCCTGGCTAATTTTTGTATTTTTTTTTGTAGAGTCGGGATTTAGCTGTGTTGCCCAGGCTGGTCTTGATCTCCTGAGCTCAAGTGACCCACCCATCTTTGCCTCCCAAAGTGCTGGGATTATAGGCATGAGCCACCAAGCCCAGCCGATTTATCTTTTTCTTATTCTTTTTTGGGGGGGGGGGGGGGGGGGGGTGTAGAGACAGAGTTTCACTTTGTTGTCCAGGCTGGTCTCAAACTCCTGAGCTCAGGCAGTCCTCCCATCTCAGCCTCACACAGTGCTGGGGGTAATAGGCATGAGCCACCATGCCTGTCCTGCAATGTGGGGATTTCTGAGTACTGAACTAAAGCCATGCTGATGACTAAGCATAGTGAAAGTAGACATCACAATTAAGGTAGATCCTTACCAAGTTTTCCATGCTAAAATGAATCAATTTTATAATTGCTGTAAGACCTAAATTTATATAGAGCAAAGTAATTCAGTAGCATTTACCAGAACAGGTTTGCCATTAGGTAGTTCCTGTGACAAATGTTTACCAAATCTCAAAGAGCTTGTATAGGAATGTCATTTCCTTGCCTAGAATTTCTGAATATATGGGCACACTTATATATACAGCCTTAAAAATATTAATAAGGGCTTTTAATAACTTGATTCATTACCTTGATCCCATTAACTATTTTCCTTGATAGATCTTATGTTCCTCAAGTGGGAATTCTCTCGCCACAGAATTTGGAGAGAGAATATAGTTTATTTGAATATTAAATTGTTTAATCTCTTCTTTATTCCTACAACTTGAAATTGGAATTATATCTATTATTTTGATCAAATATATTTTAGTCTTCTTTTAGTACATGTATATTATCTTTCAAGTTCTCTTTTAATAAACTAGCCAAGTCTTTTTTTAACTATAAATTTCATTGAAGTTTAACTGATTCATACAATAGTGCACAAATCCATAAATTTTCACAACGTGTCTGTGTTATAAGTACCCAGCTCAAGAAACAGAACATTATCAGAAGCCTAGAACCTCCTCGATGCCTCCTTCTGGTTACTAACCTAGGGACAATTTCCTGTCTAATACTATACGTGAATTTTCCCTATTTTTGAATTTTAGATAAATGTGATCCATATAGAATATCCTCTTGTGTATGAGGCTTCTTTTATTCAACATGTTTGTGAGATCTATCTATGTTATTTGGAGTTGAGGTTTATTTATCCTTATTGCATAGTATCCCATTATAAGAATACTACAACACGGTGCAATTATACTACTTTAGGGTGGACATTTGAGTTTATTTCTAGTTTTTGGTTCAAATACAACGGGTGTGACTATTCTTATACAAGTCTCTTGGTGAACATATGTACACACTTCTCCTGGACCTAGGAGTGGACAAAGCTTTGTTTTCTATTTTTTTAAATACTCTGAAAAGAAAATGCTATGTTTTTAACCATTAACTTGATTAAAACGTTAGTACATTTTTAATTATTTAATCAGAATAACTTTAGATCATTCCAAGTCTAACAAAAAAACATAACTTTGTTCTTCAATAAGTGTAGTATTTCCTGGAAATATGTCTGGGAATTTTTCTTGAAATAATGAGTGAATCTTGATATTAATTGGACATTTTCAGAATGCCCTTTGGCATGAAGCTATGTTTCATGTTTTAGTGTGCTCCTCCCTAGGTACTTTCTTTTTAACCCTGTCCAATGTACTTGACTTTTGTTTTCTCACTGAGAAAATGAAAGTTTAGAATGATTTTTTTGGGGATAGTAAGGAGACTTTGCTTAATAGGAAATAATGGTCAGGGGAAAACCCTTTGTGTGTTTTATAAGGGGCCATTTTTGTATGCTTTTTTTACTGAAACAGAGGCCAGGTTAATTCCATATCCAAATTAAATTTATGATTTTCAAAAGGGAAGCCTTGATAATGTAACCAAACGTGTCCATTATCTAAAGTTATTTGGAAAATTGTGTCACTTTAGGTGGAGGAAGCTAAACAAGAATTACAGGAAGTTGTTGAATTCTTGAAAAATCCACAAAAATTTACTATTCTTGGAGGTAAACTTCCAAAAGGTAAGATATCTTTTCTTTACCATGATTTGATGGAAAAAACAAAAACAAAGAAACAAACAAAAAAAACCTATATTACTTTAATTTTAACTGATTAAAGTTTAAGTCTTAATTGCTGTTTTACAAAATAGATGTTCATTCTGAACATACAATTCCACAGCATTTTTTTTGCCAACTGCAAGTTTTTATATACTTTCAAATTTAAAGTTACAAGAATAGTACATAGAATGCTCCTCATACCCTTTACCTACACTCACAAATTTTTAATATTTAGCTTCCTTTTTAGACCCAGGCTTGAGTGCAGTGATGCAATCATGGCTCACTGTAGCCACAACCTCCCGAGTTCAGGCGGCCCTCCCAAGTAGCTGAGACCACAGGTACACACCACCATGCTGGCTAATTTTTGTATTTTTTGTAGAGGTGAGGTTACTCCATGTTGCCCAGGCTGCTCTTGAACTCCTAGGCTCAAGCGATCCACTCACTTTGGCCTCCTAAAGTACTAGGACTGCAGGCATGAGCCAGCGCACTCAACCTAGCTCCATTTTAAAAATCATTCACTTTGTCTCTTTATGTATATATAAATATAAAAATTATTTGTAAATAAATAAATTTTTAACTATTTGAGAGTAAATTGTAAACGTAATCACCCCTAAGTGTGTATTTCTTAAGAATAAGGATATTTTCCTACATAACTCCAGAATAATACTAAAATCAGGACATTAGCTGGGTATGGTGGCTCACGCCTTTAATCCCAGCATTTGAGGAGGTGGAGGCGGGTGGATTACTTGAGATCAGGAGTTCGAGACCGTCTGGTCTTGAACCAGGGGCCATTGGAGTTCCAACCAGCCTGGCCAACATGGTGAAACCCTGTCTCTACTAAAAAAAAAAAAATTAGCTGGGCTTGGTGGCAGGTGCCTGTAATCCCAGCTACTCGGGAGGCTGAGGCAGGAGAATCGTTTGAACCTAAGAGGTGGAGGTTGCAGTGAGCCAAGATTGTTCCCACTGCACTCCAGTCTGGGTGACAAAGCAAGACTCTTGTCTCAAAAAAAAAAAAAAAAAATAGGACATTTAACATACATACAAAACCACTATCAAATCTAGAGTCTATAGTCAAATTTCAGCATTTGTTCCAATAGTATCCTTTGTAGTGTTGCCCTGATCCCTACCCACTTCCCCAGTTCAGGACTTAATCCAGGATCACAGGTAACATTTAGGCTTTTATTGTTTTTTTTTTTTTTTAATGAAACAATTCCTTAGCCTTTTGTGAGGGAGTGGAGAGAAGAGGATCTTTCATGATTTTTACAGTTGCGAAGAGTACTTGCCTAATTATTTATAGAATGTTCTCAGCTTAGCTTTGTCTGATGTTTTCTCATGGTTAACATGACTTTTAATGACTTTATAGTATCCTTCTAATTTATGGTTATATCACAATTTAACCATTTATATTGAATTTTTATATGGTTTCCAGTTTTTTTGCTATTAAGAATAGTGCTGTGTTTCATCTTAATTCAAGGCTTTGCCTGCAGGCTTAATTATTTCCTTAGAATAAATTTCTAGAAATGGAATTGGTGAGTTAAAGGATGACACTCCTTTTTAATGCTTGTTTTTATGGTGCCAACTATCTCTACTGAAAATACAGCAGTGTATGAAATTATTTGCAGTAACCTTTGCTAATTTAGGGTACATTTATTAAATCAGTGCTTAATAATGATAACTTTAGCTAATATCACTGGCAAAAGCCTTATCAACATCATGTACTTCCTGATGCTCTAGGAAGGACCCAAGTGTTGGCTTATGTGGTGTCCATGCAAAAAGGAATTAAAAAAGAGCACAATTTCAATACAATCATGGGAAAACACTAGAAAAGCCCATATCAGGAGACATTCCACATACCACCTTTACATTTATTTAAACATCACAGAGTGAATGTTTAAAACTATAGAAGTATTAATAGTTACACTCTTCCTCTTTCTAATGACAAGGAGTATTTTAAATCTGTAGAAAATTTGAGTAGTATAAATTTGTAGAAAAATCTTTAGATACCAAGATGTAATCCACAGAAATTAATATGATTTAAACCAGTTAAGTATAACTAAAACGTGACAATACTAGGATAGTCTTAAAGCTATTTTTGAGCTTGAACTTTCTTTAAAATTTTTTTATGTTAAAATGCAGCAAACATGTATGTAAAGAAGTTTTGTTGCTTTTTTAATGTAATATGTATATTTATAAAAACATATAAATCAGGCAATTCTGTTTTTCTAACGTGAAAATCTTTGATATTATGAAAATTTGAAAACATATGGAAAACCTTGAAAGAACAGTACAATTAACATCCATATCCTATCCACTTAGACTCAACAATTGTTAACATTCTGTCATATTTGCTTTCTGTGTTATGTGTGTATTTTTCCCCCTGAACATTTGAAAGAAAACTAAACATCACCTACTTGACATCTAAAGACTTTGTTGTACATCACCTAAGAATAAGGACAGTGTCCTAAATAAACATAATAACCTTATCCCACCAAAGAAAATTAACACTATTTCCTTAATATCACGTACTCTCCAGTCTTGTTTAAACGTTTTCACCAAATGTCTCTAGAATATTTTGTTCTTTATGAAAAAGCACCAAATCAAGATTCGCTAATTACATTTGGTTGTTCAGTCTTTTAATCTATTTTTACATGAATTTTTATCTTATTTAGTGATAAATGGGTTTATATTTTTTTGCCTCAAGATTCTCCCTGTCATGTCTGTTGTTGATATGGAAACAATATTTATATAATACAGGAACATTACTTTTGGACAGTATTCTGAAGTGAACCATTAGCAGAGACAAGTAGTTTGCTGTGTATCAAAATATTGGTTATTGGTGTGACCTCAGCCTGAAAATTATATAAATGAATATTTATTTTATAGGTTCATATCGAGGGATTTTTTTTAAAATACTTTGAATCATTCTTGTTTTCATTTTCTTTTAGGAATTCTTTTAGTTGGACCCCCAGGGACTGGAAAGACACTTCTTGCCCGAGCTGTGGCGGGAGAAGCTGATGTTCCTTTTTACTATGCTTCTGGATCCGAATTTGACGAGATGTTTGTGGGTGTGGGAGCCAGCCGTATCAGAAATCTTTTTAGTACGTTTTGATGTATCTTTCATGCAGTGCTAAATTTTGTTAAGGGAAGTGTGTATCTTACCCTTTCTTTGCTAATTACTTTTTTTCTTCCTTTTTTTAATTTCTATTTTTTGGGGCCTCTGGCTTTGCATGCTAATTAGTTTTGATTGATAGCCAAAATAGCCATTGTGGGACCTTGGTTTGGGTAACTTACTGTATGAATTATGAGAAGAGCTAGTGGAAGTGCAAGATGAAGTTGGAGGCTACCAAAAATCTCTTAGTGAGAGGCCGGGCGCGGTGGCTCACGCCTGTAATCCCAGCACTTTGGGAGGCCGAGGCGGGTGGATCACGAGGTCAGGAGATCGAGACCATCCTAGCTAACACAATGAAAGCCCATCTCTACTAAAAAAATACAAAAAATTAGCCGGGCGTGGTGGCGGGCGCCTGTAGTCCCAGCTAGTCGGGAGGCTGAGGCAGGAGAATGGCGTGAACCCAGGAGGCAGAGCTTGCAGTGAGCCAATGTCGCGCCACTGCACTCCAGCCTGGGCGACAGAGTGAGACTCCGTCACAAAAAAAAAATCTCTTAAGTGTTTTTTCATTTTATTCATCAATTTTATAGTATGGAATTAAGGAGTAATTAGCTTCAAACCTGATTGTTTATGATATTTGTATAGCTAGAAAGAATGAATGCCCAACTGTTTTGTTTTATATCATTTCTTTGCTATAGTTTTTTCCCCCTGAAACTACTATTCTTAAGTCAGTAAAAAATGACCTCCTTTTCTTCCAGTGAATATTTTTTGTTGGCTTTTGACAGTTTTATAGGATTTTAATATTTCTCTTGTTTTGTTCAAAAGTGTTGACTCTTTCAGCTTATTTGAATGTTTTTTGTTTTCTTAGGGGAAGCAAAAGCGAATGCTCCTTGTGTTATATTTATTGATGAATTAGATTCTGTTGGTGGGAAGAGAATTGAATCTCCAATGCATCCATATTCAAGGCAGACCATAAATCAACTTCTCGCTGAAATGGATGGGTAATTGAGTCTTCTTTTTTCTTAGAATATGGTGATGCCTCCCAGCATTTGATATGTGTAGAATTGATCTTATGCAAATTATTTCCATAAGGCATTTCATATCTAGAGATATGAAAAATGTGATGTGTATAGGAAACAGAGTAGTCTCTCATGCAAGAACTCAAGACAAGCTTTTTCTCTCAGTATTGTATTGTTTTCATTACTAATTGGATATTTGAATATCAACTCATTTAATTTATGGTATTTATATTCTTTTTCATTTATTGTTACACTTATGACAGAGAAACAATGATTTATGCTGAGACTAGTAGTCTATTTGAAGAAATACAGTCGTTTCTACATAATTTATGACTAACTTTGAATGTTGTAGCATATTTAAAGCTTACATCAATGTTCGTAATATAAGAAGCAAGAGGTGATGTTGTTTTGAAAGAAGTATCTTAAACTCAATATTATTAAGACATTTTGAAACCACATAGGAAGCCCAGGAGCAAATAATTTGAATTGGTATACTTGAAAGTAATTTTTCAAAAATTAACCAGGCACCTAAGCAGGTTATCTTTTCCTGCATAGACCAGATAATTGTGAAGGTATGTAGTCACAGATGAACTGGTGGTTTATTATCAGTTTCTTTTCTTGGCTGTTATTTGATTAATGAAGCCGGGCATGGTGGCTCATGCCTGTAATCCCAGGACTTTTGGAAGCCAAGGTGGGAGGATTGCTTGATGCCAGGAGTTCAAAACCAGCCTGGTCAACATAGCAAGACCCTATCTCTACTAAAAATAAAAATAGTCACCGGGCACAGTAGCTCAAGTCTATAATCCTAGCACTTTGGGAGGCTGAGGCGGGTGGATCACTTGAGGTCAGGAGTTCAAGACCAAACTCGCCAACATGGTGAAACCCCGTCTAAAACTAAAACCCCGCCTAAAACTAAAAATACAAGAATTATCTGGGCGTGGTGGCAGGCGCCTGTAATCCTGGCTACTCAGGAAGCTGAGACATGAGAATTGCTTGAACCTGGGAGATGGAGGTTGCAGTGAGCGCCATTGTACTCCAGCCTGGGTGACAGTGAGACTCCGTCTCAAAAAAAAAAAAAAAAAAAATAGTGGCTTATACCTAGAAATTGGGGGGGAAAGATTTAAAAATAAATAAAAAATAAAAAAATAAATTAGTCAGATATGTTGGCATGCACCTGTCGTTCCAGCTACTTGAGAGGTTGAGGCAGAAGGTTCACTTCAACCCAAGAGTTGAGGCAGCAGTGAGCTATGATCATACTGGTGCGCTCAAGCCTAGGCCACAAAGCAAGTCCTAGTCTCAAAAAAAAGAAAACAAACCAGTTTTGTGTAGAGCATTTCTATATGTGTGCTGTGCTTCAGTATTAGTAAAAGATACTTTTTTTTTTCCTATATAGTTTTAAACCCAATGAAGGAGTTATCATAATAGGAGCCACAAACTTCCCAGAGGCATTAGATAAGTAAGTATTAAAAGAAGATTTTTGTGAAGTACTGTTACATGCTACAAAATTATGCTGAAAGAAGTCCATTGCAAAAGATCACATCAACATTGTATGATTCCATTTATATGCAATAGCCAGAATAAGCAAATTCACAGAGACAAATTGGGTTAGCGGTTACCAGAGGTTAGGGAGAATGGGGAATGGCTGTCATTGGATATGGGATTTCTTTGGGGGGGATGGGAATATTCTAAAATTAGATTGTGGTGATGGTTGTACAGTTCTGAATATATTAAAAACCACAGAAGTATCCACTTTAAATTCTGTTACGTGAATTACATCTCAATAAAACTTAAAATATTTATTTGTTATATGTCACAAAAGTTGTATGTAGAGAGGATTTTTAAAATAAATTCACTGTAGTATTATAACTAGGTTTAAAGTTACTAGGAAAAAAAATTTATTGTAGAAGTTATTCATATTTTCATTTGATCCGTAGTTTGTCACTGCCTAAGACTCTAGTCTAACATTCTGTACTTAGCAGTTGAGATGGATGTGTGGTTCTCATAATAGTTTGTTGTGGAATTATTTGTTCCTGGACTGAATTACTTGCATGCTTTTGTTTCTGAGGGGTAGGCTACCTAGGTACACATGTGTATCTAAATGAACCTTTGTTCTACTTTCTGTTTATTGACACTGTTACTTGAGCCATGTTTTAAAAGGAACTATCTGAATATTTAGGTACAAAACTCTGTCTGCACTCTGGCTGCCACTGGCTTCCCAGTCATGTCATTAGGGTGTCAGTCCTGTTGAATTTGAGCTTAAATAGTTTATTAATTTATATTTTCCTTCTGCATTCTTCCTGTAGTGCCTTAATACGTCCTGGTCGTTTTGACATGCAAGTTACAGTTCCAAGGCCAGATGTAAAAGGTCGAACAGAAATTTTGAAATGGTATCTCAATAAAATAAAGTTTGATCAATGTAAGTCTAATTCTATCAAAACAAACATTTGTCATTTCTATAAAGTGGTAATATGCCACTCACCCTGTTTGTGGTCCTTTCATGATAAATGTATTAATATTAAAAGACCAGTTCATTTTTGTCTTTTTTTTTCCCATTAGTATGTTCATTTAAAAGTCCATTCCTTAGTGTATATACAGGAGATTCTATTGTTTCGAACCCTGATTCTAAAGAAAGGTTTTTTCAGAGTATTCAGACAGATAATATTTGAGGATATATATACACACACACACACACACTTTTTTAAGATGAATGTAAAATGCAAAACAATTTTAAAAAGCTGCAGAAACAGTAACTCATGATATAGTCAGTGTGGGGCCAAAAGAGAAGAAAGCAAATTATAAAACAAAACACATGGAAATTTATTACCCACTTGAGTAATAAATGAAATTATTAAAGCTGCAGTAGTTTCAGAGATAGCTATATCAATTCATTGAACTATACATGTTTCCTATAATAAGGGCAACTTTTATGTCCAAAGTATTTCCAGATGAAATTCAGAGAAAAAAATGACTGAACTATGGCTCAGAATAGCTAGCTATTTTCTTTTTTCCCTCAGAATGTGAGGTGTTTTTTTTTTATTTTTTATTTTATTTGAGACGAGAGTTTTGCCGTTTTTGCCCAGGCTGGAGTGGAGTGGCACAATCTTGGCTTACTGCAACCTCCACCTCCTGGGTTCAAGTGATTCTTCTGCCTCAGCCTTCTGAATAGCTGGGATTACAGGTGCATGCCACAATGCCCAGCTAATTTTTGTATTTTTAGTAGAGATGGGGTTTCACCATGTTGGTCTGGCTGGTCTCAATTTTTGTATTTTTAGTAGAGATGGGGTTTCACCATGTTGGTCTGGCTGGTCTCGAACTCCTGTCCTCAGGTGATCTGCCTGCCCCAGCCTCCCAAAGTGCTGGGATTACAGGCATGAGCCAATGCACCCAGTCGGAATGTGAGTTCTTTGTGAAGAGCTTTCTTTTACCTGTTTTAGACTTTTAACGTCGTGTTCTCTTTTTACATTAGCTGTTGATCCAGAAATTATAGCTCGAGGTACCGTTGGCTTTTCTGGAGCAGAGTTGGAGAATCTTGTGAACCAGGCTGCATTAAAAGCAGCTGTTGATGGAAAAGAAATGGTTACCATGAAGGAGCTGGAGTTTTCCAAAGACAAAATTCTAATGGGTAGCTTTCCTTTCTTTTTTTTCTGTCTTACTTTTCATTGTGTTAGATAATTCATTTAGGGGCAAATACTCTATTCAAACAACTAAAGCCATGGCTGTGTTGAATCTAATCTTACTTTAAAACTTCAGTGTCTGGGTTTTCAAGATTTGTAATAAATGATTTTACAAAATTCCCAATTTAACAGTCAAACAAATGCCATTACACTGTAACATTTTCTTGACAGTACTCTTGTCAGTGATACAGAACTGATTTTATAGTGTACCATATTTATTAGTTTTGTCTCTTTTTTAGAAAAGTGATGGGAACATGAAAATATATACTTGACAACACCGCAGTTTGGCCTCTTATGAAACAAATATATTCTAGTGGCTTATATAATTATATAGTTAAATTGGTAGTGGGGAGATGAGGCACGTATACATTTCCTCTTATCAGACATTGCTGCTAAAAAGGATAGTTAACTTTATTCTGTGCTTAATTTCGATTTTAAATCTTGGATTGGCTTAAAAGCACATTAGTTATGATATTCTTGTTAAATTGGAAGTTTATTTTATAGAAATGGAAATAAGTTTTCCCTTTTGAATTAAGATGATAGTTTTGACAGTTTTGGTTTTCAGATACATTGTTAAAGTTTATATGTGTTATGGAATGAATTCTGCCCATTTAAAAAAACTTTTACTCTTTAGACTGGGTGTGGTGGCTCACACCTGTAATCCCAGCACTTTGGGAGGCCAAGGCAGGAGGACCGTTTGAGCCCAGAATCGTTGGAGTTCAAGATCAGCTGGGCAACATAGCGAGACTCCATCTCTACCAATAATTTTAAAAATTAGCTGGGCGGGGTGGCATGCGCCTGTGGTCCCATCTACTTGGGAGTCTGAGGTGGGAGGATTGCTTAAGTCCGAGAAGTTAAAGCTACAGTGAGCCATGATCATGCCACTGTACTCCAGCCTGGGTTACAGACCCTGTTTAAAAAGAAACAAAATTACTAAAAATTACTAAAGCTAGGTGCAGTGGCACATGCCTGTAATCCCAGCACTTTGGGAAGCTGAGGTGGGCGGATTGCTTGAGGCTAAGAGTTCAAGGTTAGAGTGAGCTATAATAAGAATGACTTTAAGGAGAATGAGTTTTTTGTTTTATAATATTAATCCCATATCAGACACATTCACCTCTCAGTATCCACTGAGGGGGTGAGGATTGGTTCCAGGACCCGTGTGGATACCAAAATTCAAGGATGCTCAAGTGTCTTTTATAAAATGGTGTACTATTTGCATATACCTACATAATTCTCCTGTATACTTTAAATCATCTCTAGATTACTAATATAAATGCTCTGTAAATAGTTGTTATAATATATATTTTTTTCATTTGTATTATTTTTTATTGTTCCTCTTCCCCATACTTTTAATCCTTATTTGGTTGAATCTATGGATGCAGAATCTGCTGATAGGAAGGGTGGAGTGTATTTGATGTGCAGACAAGAATGTGTTTTGTTGATTTAAATATACCTTTCTAATGGAGTATTTACTCAATTAAATTTATCTTAGGGCCTGAAAGAAGAAGTGTGGAAATTGATAACAAAAACAAAACCATCACAGCATATCATGAATCTGGTCATGCCATTATTGCATATTACACAAAAGATGCAATGCCTATCAACAAAGCTACAATCATGCCACGGGGGCCAACACTTGGACATGTAAGTTTTTTGTAGTGTCTCGCCCTGTCACCCAGGCTGGAGTGCAATGGCGCAATCTCAGCTCACTGCAACCTCTGCCTTCCGGATTCAAACGATTCTTTCACCTCAGCCTCCCAAGTAGCTGGGATTACAGGTGCCCACCACCACGCCCAGCTAATTTTTGTATTTTTAGTAGAGATGGGGTTTCACCATTTTGGCCAGGCTGCTCTAGAACTCCTGACCTCAGGTGATCCACCTGCCTCAGTCTCCCAAAGTGCTGGGATTACAGGCGTGAGCCACCATGGCCTGCCTAATTCTTGAATATCTAATTTCTCTGCTGCCCCAAAAGGGAAAACATTATGTTTTGTAGTAACTGATTCAGTAGTTTCTCTAAGATTTTTCTCATTTAGTACAAATTTATCAGATCTTTCAACATTGTAGACATTTAAAAAATTTCCATGCTCCTGGGGAGAAAACAGTCCTATTGCAGCATTATCCACCTATTGTTGTTGCTTTATAAAGGATTTTCTTATTCTCTATTTGCTGGCTTTTCATCAGTTCCCTGATGACCAGCTTTCAGCAACATGGTATAAAGTACTTTAGTGAGAACTAAATTATAATTCTGGTTTGTATTTTTTTATTTTGCCCAGTCTTACGGTGCTGAAATTCTGGTATTTAATGTAACTATATCAGAACTGTATCTGAATTTCTTTTTTTTTAATTTTTATTTTATATTGATGGGGTCTCACGATGTTGCCCAGGCTAGTCTCAAACTCCTAGGCTCAAGTGATCCCACTTCAGCCTCCCAAAGTGCTGAGACTACAGGTATGAGCCACTGCACCCAGCCTGTATCTGAATTTCTTTCATTACATTTTATTTTATTTTAATTTAATTTTGTTTTATTTTATTTATTTTATTTTATTTTTGAGATGGAGTTTCACTCGTGTTGCCCAGGCTAGAGTGTAATGGCATGATCTCAGCTCTCTGCAACCTCCATCTCCTGACTTCAAGTGAGTCTTCTGCCTCAGCCTCCCAAGTAGTTGGGATTACAGGCATGCACCACCATGCCTGCCTAATTTTGTATTTTTAGTAGAGATAGGGTTTCTCCATGTTGGTCAGGCTGGTCTCGAACTCCCAACCTCAGGTGATCCACCCACCTCGGCCTCCCAAAGTGCTGGGATTCAGGCGTGAGCCACTGCACCTAGCCTCTTTCCTTTTTATCTGACTGATTTTTAATTGTCTAGGTGTCCCTGTTACCTGAGAATGACAGATGGAATGAAACTAGAGCCCAGCTGCTTGCACAAATGGATGTTAGTATGGGAGGAAGAGTGGCAGAGGAGCTTATATTTGGAACTGACCATATTACAACAGGTTAGCTTTAAAGAATGGCTTTAGTTCAAATTACATGTGGTCTTAAAGATATTTTTTAAAATGGTATGTTTTTATTTTATTTTAGGTGCTTCCAGTGATTTTGATAATGCCACTAAAATAGCAAAGCGGATGGTTACCAAATTTGGAATGAGTGAAAAGGTAATAGATTTTTTTAATCCTTTTCATGTATCAAATTACACGTCAAGTGTTTTGAGAGATGGTTCTGATTATAAATTGGTAATATTCACTTTTTCTCTCTCTCACTCCAAATGGATTTGAGGCTCTTTATTCTGAACATTGTTATTCTCTGAATAAAGAAAATGGAGCCTTCTCTTAGCTGCTCAGAATGAGCTGCCCAGATAGTAACTATTACTTCATGAGTTAACTAAGTGATAAAGCAAGGTGAATTCCTTAGCTTTTCCATGTGGCATGAAAGAGCCTACTTTCTAAGTTTGGTTACTTTACTGTTTCCCTATATTTCATATTTTCATCTTGTCATTGTTCCTTGAAGCCCTACTATACTCTGTGAATTATGGATTTCTATATTTGAAGTAGCTGCCAAGGTTTTTTAAGAAAGTACTGAGAACCAGACTTAAAATGATTTTAGGCTGGACGCTGTGGCTCACACCTGTAATCCCAGCACTTTGGGAGGCTGAGGAGACTGGATTGCTTGAGCCCAGGAGTGAGTTCTGGACCAGCCTGGGCAACATGGCATAACCCCATCTCTAAAAAAATACAAAAATTAGCCAGGTATGGTGGTGTGTACCTGTAGTCTCAGCTACCTGGGAGTCTGAGGTGGGAGGATTCTCTGAACCCAGGAGGTCGAGGCTATAGTGAGTCCACTGTACTCTACCCTGGGTGACAGAGCAAGACCCTGTCTCCAAAAAAAAAAAAAAAAGATTTTAAATGTTCTCTCTTGCTCATACTTTTACTATTTTGATATTAGTGTCTTTTTGTTTCTTTGTTTTTGAGACGGAGTCTTGCTCTGTTGCCCAGGCCGTAGTGCAGTGGCGCGATGTTGGCTTACTGCAGCTACCGCCTCCCAGGTTCAAGCGATTCTTCTGCCTCAGCCTCCCAAGTAGCTGGGATTACAGTCACCTGCCACCATGCCTTTCTAAATGTTAGTCTTTATACTTTCAGAAGAATGTGGAAATTTCTTTGCCCTCAAATGCAGTTTTTATTTTTATTTTTTTGGAGACGGAGTCTCACTCTGTCACCTAGGCTGGAGTGCAGTGGCACAATGTCAGCTTACTGCAACCACCGCCTCCTGGGTTCAAGCGATTCTCCTGCCTCAGCCTCCTGACTAGCTGTGATTACAGGCACGTGCTGCCATGCCCAGCTATTTTTTGTGTTTTAGAAGAAATGGCGTTTCTCCATGTTTCCAGGCTGGTCTCAAACTCCTAACCTCAGGTGATCCACCCGCCTCGGCCTCCCAAAATCCTAGGATTACAGGTGTGAGCCACGATGCCCAGTCTCAAATGCAGTTTTCTATTGTACCTCTTTCTTGTCCCCCGTATATTTGTTTCCTTATATATAGGATAGTACTTTCTCTTTCAAATTTGTTGGTGTTTGGGGGTTTTCTGTTCAATTACTTTCTTCCTTTTGGTTTTAGCTTGGAGTTATGACCTACAGTGATACAGGGAAACTAAGTCCAGAAACCCAATCTGCCATCGAACAAGAAATAAGAATCCTTCTAAGGGTAATAATATTTTTTCGTGCCTATTTATTTTCTTAGGAACAATGTGCTTAAATAGTTAGGTTCTTAAAACATAATAGCTGAAGGCCCTCTGTTCACTAGAAACATCATTTTATAAAATATAATAGTCACCGTGGTGTCTGGGGAAAAAATTAAAAAATAAAGATAATAGGTGCAGCATTTCAGCAATGATTTTTTTTTTTTTTTTTTTTTTTGAGACGGAGTCTTGCTCTGTCACCCAGGCTGGAGTGCAGTGGCGCGATCTCGGCTCACTGCAAGCTCCGCCTCCCGGGTTCACGCCATTCTCCTGCCTCAGCCTCTCCGAGTAGCTGGGACTACAGGCGCCCGCCACCACGCCCAGCTAATTTTTTTGTATTTTTTAGTAGAGACGGGGTTTCACCGTGGTCTCAATCTTCTGACCTCGTGATCCGCCCGCCTCGGCCTCCCAAAGTGCTGGGATTACAAGCGTGAGCCACCGTGCCCGGCCAGCAATGATTTAAATGTTATTAAGGCACCTCTCTGTTCATGAACCTGGACATGGGCTAAGAACAGTTCTATATTGCATGGTTGTAAAAATTCAATTCGCAGGATGAGGGACAAAATAACTACATATTAGGTATTAGGTACAGTGTACACTATGTAGGTATGGATACACTAAAATCCCAGACTTTACCACTATACAATTCATCCATGTAACCAAAAACCACTTGTACCCCATAAGCTGTTGAAATAAAATATATCTATATATAAAATTTTATATATATATAAAATTCAATTGTACTTTAGCTGCAAAACTGTAAGAGGTAATAGAATGGGAAGAGTATTGTTTATTGAGTCTTTGACATGTATTCAACAAATAATTTTTTTTTTTTTTTTTTTTTTGATATGGAGTCTTGCTCTGTTGCCCAGGCTGGAGTGCAGTGGCATGATCTCGGCTCACTGCAACCTAAGAAATAAGTTCAGTAGGTGTTTTATTGTTTGTTTTTTGTGGGTTTTGTCATTTTTTTTTTTAAGGGGATGGGTCTTGACTCCTGGGCTCAAGTCAGCCTCCCAAGTAGCTGGGGCTACAGGCACACACCACTGTGCCTAGCTCTTATGATTTCAGTTTTTTGTTTTTGTTTTTTCTTTTTTTTTTTTTGAGACAGAGTTCCGCTCTTGTTGCCCAGGCTGGAGTGCAATAGTGCTATCTTGGCTCATTGCAACTTCCGCCTTCTGGGTTCAAGTGATTCTCCTGCCTCAGCCTTCTGAGTAACTGGGATTACAGGCATGTGCCACCATGCCTGGCTAATTTTTTGTATTTTTAGTAGAGACAGGGTTTCACTATGTTGGCCAGGCTGATCTCAAACTCTTGACCTCAGGCGATCCAACCACTTCGGCCTCCCAAAGTGCTGGGATTACAGGCGTGAGCCACTGCGCCCGGCCCAATTTCAGTTTTATGTATGTTGAATTTGAGACATCTTAGTTGGAAATAGATGTGGGGACTTAGTGGAGAGATTGGTTATGTATTGCATTTGAATGTTGAAGCTACCCATTCATGAAGGCAGGTCTTTTTTTTTTTTTTTTTTTTTGAGACAGCATCTTGCCCTGTCACCCAGGCTGGAGTGCAGTGCTGTGATCTTGGCTCATTGCAACCTCTGTCTCCCAAGCTCAAGTGATCCTCCCACCTCAGCCTCCTGAGTAGCTGGGACTATAAGCGCATGCTGCCATGCCTAGCTAATTTTGTTATTTTTTGTAGAGAGCATTTCACTATGTTACCCAGGCTGGTGTCGAACTCCTGGGCTCAAACGATCCACCTGCCTTGGCCTCCCAAAGTGCTGGGATTACAGGTGTGAGCCACCACACCCAGCCAGGCAGGTTTTAAGGGTAAGACTGACCAGCCTGGGCAACATGGCAAAACCCCATCTCTACAAAACATAAGAAAAATTAGCTGGGCATGGTGGTTCATGCCTGTAGTCCCAGCTACTTGGGCTGAGGTGGGAGGATCACCTGAGTCCAGGGAGGTTGAGGCTGTAGTGAGTTGTGATTGCCTCACTTCACTCCAGCCTGAGCAACAGTGAGACTGAAAAAAAAAAGAGAGAGAGAGAGAGCAACAGAGCTGAGTGCCAAAGTCTTTAGTGAATAAGGACTATGTTTGCACAATGAAGACGGTTGGATAGCTCCATAGTCAAATGGCCTCGACTTCAACAGAATAGGAAGAGTGCATTATATAAGAGGGTAGGTTAGTAATGGTCTGAAAGAGGTGACGGGAACAAAGAGCTCAGCTGTTTACTGTGAAGTATCTAGGGTAAACATGACCAAATAGCACTTGAGAGGGCTTAGGGAATGCAGTCTCCACAGGAGGGACCGTGGGTTTGATTATTTCAAGAAAGTAGAGGGAATGCTTTAGAGTAGTTAAGGATACAGAAAGTTTGTATGATGGAAGGGTTTAGAGAGTGTTATAGAAGAGGTGGTCTCTGCCTTCTCAGGGTTTATTCTCTTTTCCTCACTATTTATGTTATAATGCACAAATTATCTCTACTGTAGAATCAAGATTCTACATGATTTTATAAATATAAACAGATTTCATATTTTTTAGGGTACATAAAGTTTTTCTTTCTCTTCCCATTGACTGGTTTTTGCATCCCTGCATTTGCTGCTGCTTACGTATCTCCTTTTCTATTTCAGGACTCATATGAACGAGCAAAACATATCTTGAAAACTCATGCGAAGGAGCATAAGAATCTCGCAGAAGCTTTATTGACCTATGAGACTTTGGATGCCAAAGAGATTCAAATTGTTCTTGAGGGGAAAAAGTTGGAAGTGAGATGATAACTCTCTTGATATGGATGCTTGCTGGTTTTATTGCAAGAATATAAGTAGCATTGCAGTAGTCTACTTTTACAACGCTTTCCCCTCATTCTTGACGTGGTGTAATTGAAGGGTGTGAAATGCTTTGTCAATCATTTGTCACATTTATCCAGTTTTGGTTATTCTCATTATGACACCTATTGCAAATTAGCATCCCATGGCAAATATACTTTGAAAAAATAAAGAACTGTCAGGATTGAAAACAGCTCGTTTGAGGAATGTCAGTTATTAAGTTGAAAGTAACTAATGATTTTATGTTTGGTTACTCTACTAGATGTAATAAAAATTGTGCCTTTAGCCTTCTATATACATCAGTGGAAACTTAATTAAGATGCAGTAATTATGTTCCAGATTGACCATGAATGAAATGTTTTTTAATCTAAATGTAGAGAAGTTGGGATCAAAAGCAGTCTCGGAAACACACAGCCAGGCATGTAGCCTTTTGGCATGGTGCCGTGGCTCACACCTGTAATCCCAGCACTTTGGGAGGCCGAGGCGGGTGGATCCCTCATGGCCAGGAGTTCGAGACCAGCCTGGCCAACGTGGTGAAATGCTGTCTATACTAAAATACAAAAAAATAGGGCTGGGTGCGGTTGCTCACGCCTGTAATCCCAGCATTTTCAGAGGCCAAGGCGGGCAAATCACCTGAGGTTGAGAGTTGAGACCAGCCTGGCCAACATGGTGAAACCCCATTTCTACTAAACATGCAAAAATTACCTGGGCATGGTGGCAGGTGCCTATAATCCCAGCTACTCTGGGGGCCAAGGCAGGAGAATTGCTTGAGCCTGGGAGAATTGCATTGAGCCAAGATGCCACTGCACTTCAGCCTGGGCAACAGAGCAAGACTCTGCCTCAAAAAAAAAATTAAAATAAATTTAAATACAAAAAAAAAAAAATAGCCAGGTGTGGTGGTGCATGCCTGGAATCCCAGCTACTTGAGAGGCTGAGGCACAAGAATTGCTTGAACCCGGGAGGTGGAGGTTGCAGTGAGCCAAGATCACAAGAGCCACTGCACTCCAGCCTGGGTGACAGAGTGAGACTCCGTCTCAAAAAAAAATTTTAAATAAAGATTATAACCTTTCAGAAATGCTGTGTGCATTTTCATGTTCTTTTTTTGAGCATTACTGTCACTCTCCCTAATGAAATGTACTTCAGAGAAGCAGTATTTTGTTAAATAAATATATAACCTCATTCTGAATGATGTCCCTCATTTTGACTATAATTATGCTTGGTTTCAAAAGCAAAATTAAACAAAAATCTGAGTCCCCTCTGAAGTGAACTTTGTGTTACCCTGTGTCAGAAATGCCAAGTTGTGTTTACTTTTCATTCAGATTTTGTGAATATGAACATGCTGTTATAGGATTTACAGATGAATATTTAACTCAATAGAAAAATTATTTTAGAGCACATTGTATTGGTATTACAACCAGATTATATTCTTGACATTGACTTTATTAAAATTATCTACAATTTCCTAATAACTTAAGCTGTATATGGTCTTCATTGAAAAAAGATATTGTTACAGGAAGTCTGTTACATTATATTCTTGACCTTTTGGTTGATAATCTTAAATCTTATGTAATTTCAAACTGGCAGAAATGTTGCCAGCATAATACATGGGTCTTTCATATACCCTGCATCCAGATTTACCAATTGTTTTCATTCTGCCCGTTTTTTTATTGCCCCAAACCTGTTCTGTCTCCCTCTCTGTATGTACATACATACACGTATAAAATATTGATAAAGTCTTATCTGTCTTAAATTTTTTTACATATTTGTTGAGGTATAATTTACATATGATAAAATTCATTGTAAATGTAGAGTTAAAAGATGTTGTGTGTGTAATCATCACCACAATTAGATTTTAGAACATTTCCATCACCCAAAACATTGTCATGCAAGTGTGTGGATTAATTTTTTAAGAAACTTATGAACTATTTTCAAAGTGTTCTAACTAGCAATGTAGGAGGGTTATAGTTTCTCCACATCTTTTGCAGTGCTTATAGTCTGCCTTTATAATTATGGCCATTCTAGTGGACCACTCATATCCAAATTAATCTCATCCAAGTTAGATCATTTCTCTAGTGACTTAAGATGCTGAGCATCTTCTGTGCTTATTGGCCATTTGTGTATCTTCTTTGGCGAAGTGTCTATTCAGATCTTTTACTTCCTTTTAATTGGGTTGTCTTGTTCTTACGAGTTATAAAAGATATATTCTGAATGCAAGTCCTTTATCAGATGGATCTTGATTTTTTTTTTTTTTTTTGAGACGAGTCTGGCTCTGTTTCCCAGGCTGGAGTGCAGTGGCGCAATCTCGGCTCACTGCAAGCTCCACCTCCCGGGTTCACGCCATTCTCCTGCCTCAGCCTCCCGAGTAGCTGGGACTGACTACAGGCGCCGGCCACCACGCCCGGTTAATTTTTTGTATTTTTAGTAGAGATGGGGTTTCACCGTGTTAGCCAGGATGGTCTCCATCTCCTGACCTCGTGACCCACCCGCCTCAGCCTCCCAAAGTGCTGGGATTACAGGCGTAAGCCACCGCGCCTGGCCGGGTCTTGCTTTTTTGTTGTTGTTTTTTTGACATGGAGTTTTGCTCTGTCGCCCAGGCTAGAGTGCAGTGGCGTGATCTCCGCTCACTGCAAGCTCCGCCTCCCGGGTTCACGCCATTCTCCTGCCTCAGGCTCCGGAGTAGCTGGGACTACAGGCGCCCGCCACCACGCCCGGCTTATTTTTTGTTTTGTATTTTTAGTAGAGACAGGGTTTTACCATGTTCGCCAGGATGGTCTCGATCCCCTGACCTCGTGATCCACCCGCCTCGGCCTCCCAAAGTGCTATTCTTTTGCTATTTTTTTTTTCTCATACCTAAAGAGATTCTGCTGTTCCTCCTTTCTTACCTTCTTTTGCTTTAAATAATTGGAACTACTGGCTGGGCGCAGTAACTCACCTGTAATCCCAGCACTTTAGGAGGCTGAAGTAGGCAGATCACTTGAGGCCAGGAGTTTGAAACAAGCCTGGCCAACATGACGAAACCCCGTCTCTACCTAAAATACAAAAATTAGTTGTGCGTGGTGGTGCATGCTTGTAATTGCATCTATTCGAGTAGCTGAGGCAGGAGAATCACTTGAACCTGGGAGGCAGAGGTTGCAGTGAGCTGAGATCATGCCAGTATACTCCAGCCTGGGTGACAGAGCAATACACCATCTCCAATAATAGTAATAATAATAATAATGGTTGGAACCACTGCTTTATACGATCTTAATGTCCTTAATCTTTATCTGGGAACGTCTGGTTTTGCCTTGATTTTTTTTTTTAAGGATAGTTTGCTAGATATAGAATTTGTGCCTGACAATTTTTTCTTTGACTCTCTTTTAATGTCATCCCAGCGCACCCTGATTTCCATTACTTTTGGTGTGAAGTCAGCTGTTAATTATTTTTGGTCTCCTTTGTGTAATTGTTTTCCTCACTGCTTTGGGGCTTTTTTTTCTGGGCCTTGTCTTTTAAACGGTTTGAGACGTTTTTAGGTGTGGATCTCATAGTGTTTATCCTACTTGGGTTTGTTGTTGTTGGTTTTTGTTTGTTTTAGCTTCTTGGATATATAATGTTTTTTATAAAATTTGAGAGATTTTTTGACATTATTTCTTAGTTACATTTTTCTGCCCTTTGCTCTTTCTTCTGTGATTGGCCTTATGCATTTGTTGGTACATATCCTGTTACCCTGGTCTCAGGCTCTGTTCATTTTTTTCAGTCTTTTTCTCCCTCTATTTGTCAGGTTGCATAACGTTGATTTTTCTTCAAGTTCACTGATGCGTCTGCCATCTCAAATCTACTTGCATTTTTTTGTTTCATAAGTTGAATTTTTCAGCTCCCAGGTTTCCATTTGGTTCTTTCATAACTTTGTACCTCTTTATTAAGATTCTTTGTTCATTGGATTATTATAAGTTTTCTTTAATATAATAAACAGACTTCCATTTTGAACATGTTTATGAAGTCTGCTAAATCCAATAGCTAAGGATACTCGGGCAGTTTCTCTTGAATACTTTTCTTCCTTAGTGACTTGTTTTGGAACCATACTCCAGATAAAGCAATTTATTATTAAGAGTGAACCTAAAGAAGACTTAAACTTTTCATAGCTATTCACTCAAAGCTATCAGAATGCCAGAATTTCACCTATCATCTATATCATTATTACTTTTAGTAACTGATACATATTTTATTGCTAGATACTCTCTAATATTTGTTCATATTCACTTTAAAGGTAATTCTGCATTATTTCAAGCCAGCTAGTTATAAGCATATTTCTTAATGTAAGTGTGTAATATTTTAATAAAATGTGGTAGAACATAGACTTGATCTTTGGACTGGAACATAACAGTACTGGACATGAAGATTTGCAGAGCTGATTTTTTTTTTTCTTTTCTTTTTGAGATGGAGTCTCGCTCTGTCTCCCAGGCTGGAGTGAGTTGG
>NW_026652278.1:98473265-98517739 GCF_009828535.3 Hylobates moloch
GGTGTGAGCAGGCCTTAGAAGAGGGTAATCCAAAGTGGATCTGTGGATTCCTTAGGAGTTAAGAGGAAAGAAAGGCCAGAGTGGAGTGCATTCATTCAGGTCAAGGCAATTGCAGGTGAAAACATAGTCTACTATCTCTCAGGACCTTTCCATCCTCAAAACCTTTATGTTTACATACCTGCCCAGCCTGAGCAAGTTGAGAGATTTGAAATTAGACCATTAGGGCAATCTCAATTGAAGCTTTTTGTCCCTCCTCTTATTTATTTTTTTTTTTTGAGACGAAATCATGCTCTGACACCCAGGTTGGAGTAAAGTGGCATGATCTTGGCTCACTCCAACTCCGCCACCAGGGTTCAAGTGATTCTCCTGCCTCAGCCCCCTCGAGTAGGTGGGATTACAGGCAGATGCCACCATGTCCGGCTAATTTTTGTATTTTTAGCAGAGATGGGGTTTTACCATGTTGGTCAGGCTGATCTTGAACTCCTGACCTCAAGTGATCCGCCTGCCTCGGCCTGTGGCTCACGCCTGTAATCACAACACTTTGGGAGTGTTGTGATTACAGGCGTGAGCCACTGCACCCAACCCCTCTTTATAAACAAAAGTGTTTCTGAAGGTAGAAAATTATAAGAGATAACCTTTAACTGTCCTTTTGAAAATTTATGTCTTAAACACGAATATTAGTCATTGGAAATATCTGCATATATTCTATAAATCTAAATATTGAATAAAATGAGCCAACCTATTCATTTGAATCCTGAGTTTCCTTTGTATTGAAGTTTCTTGAAAACACAGTAAGAATTACTTTGTTTTAAAAATTTGTTTTTCGGCCGGGCGCGGTGGCTCATGCTTGTAATCCCAGCACTTTGGGAGGCCGAGGCGGGCGGATCACGAGGTCAGGAGATCGAGACCACGGTGAAACCCCGTGTCTACTAAAAATACAAAAAATTAGCCAGGTGTGGTGGCGGGGCGCCTGTAGTCCCAGCTACTCGGAGAGGCTGAGGCAGGAGAATGGCGTGAACCCGGGAGGCGGAGCTTGCAGTAAGCCGAGATTGCGCCACTGCACTCCAGCCTGGGCGACAGAGCGAGACTCTGTCTCAAAAAAAAATAAAAAAATAAAAATAAAATAAAAATTTGTTTTTCAATTTTAAAAATCCTTCCAATTATAGTTGTAATAAATCATGAATTACAAGTGGCATTCTAATGTCAGAGATGTTGAAGTGTGAGAAAATGAGCATCTTAGAATCACTGAAATACAGTGTTATCTCTAATTTTTTTTTTTTTTTTTCTGTAGACAGGGTCTCTCTCTGTTGCCCGGGCTAGAGTACAGTGGCATGATCACAGCTCACTGCAGCCTCAACCTCCTAGGTTCAAGCGATTCTTTGGCCTTAGCCTCCTGAGTAGCTGGGACCACAGTTGTGCACCACCGTGCCTGGCTACTTTTTAAATTTTTGTAGAGATGGAGTCTCACTATGTTGCCCAGGCTGATCTCAAACTCTTGGACTCAAGCAGTCATCCTACCTCAGCTTCCCAAAGTTCTGGGATTCAGGCATGAGCCGCCATGCCTGGCCTTATCTCTGATCTTTAAAACATACTGTCAACTAGGTATAATTCTGTCATTTCATTTAATTAAAACATCTTTGTTAAACAGTAGTAATGGTAATTATATCTAACTATTATTGAGCTGTTATTTGTGCTAGGAACTGTTCTAAACATTTTGCACAGATTCTCATTTAAGCATCCCAGTGGCGTCCTATGAGATAGCTACTATTTTGATCCCCATTTTATTGATGAGGAAACTGAGGCACTTGCTAAGCCATAATGAGTAAGTGACAGCTTAAAGTAGGATTCAACCCCAAGTTGAACTGAATCTAAAGGTCAGGCCTTTTCTATTCAAATAGGTTGCTCTTTCATTAATGTGGTGAGTAGTAAGAGCTAATAAATATTGTACTGTTTTCAGAAGAAAATTAAATACTTGTTTTGAAGGCGGAGGATTAACGTGTGTATTAGTCTGTTCTCATGCTGCTAATAAAGACATACCCTTTATTATATGGGTAATTTATAAAGGAAAGAGGTTTAATTAACTCACAGTTCAGCCTGGTTGGGGAGGCCTCAGGAAACTTACAATCAGGGCAGAAGGAGAAGCAAACATGTGCTTGACATGGTGTCAGCAAGGAAAAGTGCCAAGCAAAAGAGGGAAAAGCCCCTTAAAAAATCATCAGATATTGTGAGAACTCACTATCACAAGAGCAGCAGCACAGGGGAACCACCCCCATGATTCAGTTACCTCCCACTGAGTCCCTCTCACCACACGTAGGGATCATGGGAACTACAATTTGGGATTTGGTTGGGGACACAGCCCAGATGAGATTTGGGTGGGGACACAGCCAAACCTTATCAACATGCTATTTAATGTTTATAATTTTATGAATCATTGTATGTTTTGAGACAGTACACTACAGTTTATAAAAAGTCCTGTCACTCTCATAGGACGGCTCTACATTTGGCCTGTGCCAATGGTCATCCAGAAGTAGTAACTCTCCTGGTGGACAGAAAATGCCAGCTCAATGTCTGTGACAACGAAAACAGGACAGCTCTGATGAAGGTATATAGTAGCCAGCTCTTTCAGCATGAGATGGATTTGACTTAAATACATAGAATGAAAATGAATTTATCTCATTAAAATATAACTAACTGGTGAAACCTGTGGAGTGCTTATTTTGCATTCCTAGAATTTATGATCTGTTTCTTGGTCTAATACTCCCAGGCTGTACAATGCCAGGAAGAGAAATGTGCAACTATTCTGCTAGAACATGGTGCTGATCCAAATCTTGCAGATGTCCATGGCAACACTGCTCTTCACTATGCTGTCTATAATGAGGACATATCAGTAGCAACAAAGCTGCTTTTGTATGATGCAAATATTGAGGCAAAAAACAAGGTATAGATCAACCAACTTTATTTTTACAGTATTTGAAATGCATTCGTTTCAACAGTGACATATGTAAGGGTTAGTTTTCCACATTTGGAATCACAGGCATTCCCTGAATGAAAGTATTTTAAAATAACTTAATTGTCTAAGATTTTATTTTAAATGTTGATACTTTTGAAAAAACATTAGGCAGTACACCTTTCTTTTATGCATTTATTGTAAATACTTGTGAAAACACAATTTGTTAAAGGCAAATCTTTTTTTTTTTTTTTTTGAGATAGAGTC
This sequence comes from Hylobates moloch, assembly GCF_009828535.3. Classification (NCBI taxonomy): domain Eukaryota; kingdom Metazoa; phylum Chordata; class Mammalia; order Primates; family Hylobatidae; genus Hylobates; species Hylobates moloch. Next base: position 98,476,480 of record NW_026652278.1, read on the forward strand.
TTGCTCTGTCTCCCAGGCTGAAGTGCAGAGGCGCGATCTTGGCTCAGTGCAACCTCTGCCTCTGCCTCCCGGGTTCAAGCAATTCTCCTGCCTCAGCCTCCCGAGTAGCTGGGATTACAGGTACCCACCACCATGCCCAGCTAATTTTTGTATTTTTAGTAGAGATGGGGTTTTGCCATGTTGGCCAGGCTGGCCTCGAACTCCTGACCTCAGGTGATCCACCCACCTCAGCCTCCCAAAGTGCTGGTATTACAGGCGGGAGCCACCATGCCCAGCCTAGAAGCTCTTGGTTTTGATGGGAAACAGTACAATAAATAGAACAGGCCATGCCAAATGGTGTGATAGAAGCAAATATTCTTAGAACTGGTAAAAATTTGGAGTTTTGGAGATGACTGGAGTTCATGTGGTGAGGCAGAGGAGGGGCGTTTCCAAGGGAAGCAAGTGTTATTTGTTTTCTATTTTATATGTTTCAGTTCAAAGGATCTGACATAGGGTTTTCAGTTCAGCCGAGAAATATGTAATTTTATGCATTTTAAGTTGTTTTTGCTGTCTTACAGGATGACCTCACACCACTTTTACTTGCAGTAAGTGGAAAAAAGCAGCAAATGGTGGAATTTTTAATAAAGAAAAAAGCAAATGTAAATGCAGTGGATAAGTTGGAAAGGTACAGTGCTGGTTTTGTTTTGGTTTTTTAAACTTGTGTGTTTAAAAGGTTTTTTAGATCTGTGTTTTGCATGTTACAGGTTTTTTAAACCTGCTTGTTGTTCTTGAGGGCAACAGTGATTCTGTTGGTGTTTCTCACTCAAGTAAGAAATATTAAATTAATAAGAAGGTTAACATAATTATGGGGATATAGTGACAAATAGCAACACAAATCAGGAAGAAAAGCAGTTGCTTGGATTGGGCAATATAAAAGAAGACTATACAGTAGGATTCATCTTCTCTTATAATATTGACTGATGTTTGTTATTTGTAAACCCATGTTTTTGGCCATGTGATCTGTTAGCTAAAGAGGTTTCTTATCAGTTTTATTAGTTTTATAAAATGTGGACTTTAACTTTTAGTTTACTTTTTTTTTGAGATGGAGTCTCCCCCGTCACTCAGGCTAGAGTGCAGTGGCGCGATCTCAGCTCACTGCAACCTCCACCTCCCGGGTTCAAGCGATTCTCCTGCCTCAGCCCCCTGAGTAGCTGGGATTACAGGTGCACACCACCACACCTGACTAATTTTTGTATTTTTAGTAGAGATGGGGTTTCACCATGTTGGTCAGGCTGGTCTTGAACTCCTGACCTCGTGATCCGCCCGCCTTGGCCTCCCAAAGTACTGGGATTACAGGCGTTAAGCCACTGCGCCCCGCCACTTTTTAACTCAATATTGAACTTCTTCACCCTTTCATGGTATTGTTCTAACCACTGCTTATATACTTTTCCTTCAGAAATGCTGTATTAAACATCAATAGCAGTTTTTGTCTTTTGAGTGCCTTTTTGCTTTAAGTTGCTTTCTTTGAAGAATACAGATGTTAGGTTATCCCTGGGTGATTGTTGATTGCTATTGCCAGATACTATAGTTTCATTATTTTTTTCCTTTTCTATTTCTAGTATATTTTGATGTTTTTATTTTTAATTGGTATGGACAAAGGGAAGAAAGACAGCTTTTATTGGATAAACTTTTCCTTTATTGAAGACAAGCCATAGATGGGTGATAAAGAGAAAAGAGGCTTTAAATTCACACAAGACTGGATTTAATTCCTTGCTTTCCCACTTGTTAAGTATGTAAGCTTGGGGACCTTACTTATCACAAAATATGTTTTCCGATATAAAAAGGGGGATACTAAATATATCTCAAGGTGGTTGTATTTAAGTAAGATTATATAGCATTTGATTCAGTGCCTAGCGCGCGCCTATCAGCATCTTTAGCTGAACTACTGTGACTCCGATTATTACCTTTATTATTATTATTATTATTTGAGACAGGGTCTGGCTCTGTCACCTGGGCTGGAGTGCAATGGTATGATATTGGCTCCCTGCAACCTCTGTCTCTTGGGCTCAAGAAATCCCCCTGCCTCAGCCTCCTGAGTAGCTGGGACTACAGGCATGTGCCACCACATCCAGCTAATTTTTGCATTTTTGTAGAGATGGGATTTTGCCATATTACCCAGGCTAGCCTCAAACTCCTGGGCTGTAGTGATCCACCCATCTCGGCCTCCCAAAGTGCTTAGATTATAGGCATGAGCCGCTGCACCTGGCCACCATTATTATTAATACTGTTTTAAGCCTGCAGATAGCTCTTATCTGACCCCTAGCTGACTTTCAATTGTAATATATCAAGACTAGAGAAGAAACGGAGAATTCTTCATTTAAATCTTTGCCTTCTTTAGATAAGTAAACTCAGCATAGGTTTTTGCCATCAAAGGACTTCTACTATGTACTACCCCAGTGAGACAAGAGGCCTCTTTTTTGTCCCTTCCTTTTAGCCTTGGTGGTAATTTACAAAGATGAGCACTTGAGCACCCAAGATTCTTATGTCTATTAATAGATGTAAATAGTTAATTCTACACAGACAGGCAAGATACTAAATTGATAAAATATATCAAATTATCTGTGTACATAACTTCATTAAAGTTCCTGGGGTGAAATTACCTCTCTTATTTTATTTTTATTTATTTATTTTTTGAGATGGAGTCTTGCTCTGTTGCCCAGGCTGGAGTGCAGTGGCACAGTCGGCTCACTGCAACCTCCACCTCCCGGGTTTAAGCATTTTCTGGCTAATTTTTGTATTTTTAGTAGAGATGGGGTTTCACTGTGTTGGCCAGGCTGGTCTCGAACTCCTGACTTCAAGTGATCCACCCGCTTTGGCCTCCCAAAGTGCTAGGATTACAGGCATGAGCCACCATGGCTGGCCATATCTTATTTTAGAACACCCCTCATGCCCACTATATTTTATGAATCATCAAGTATAGTCAGGCTTTTTGTTCAGCAGAGTTTTGATGTTTTTTCTCAATATGTCTAGGGATGGACTACAGAAAAATATGCTGTTAGTGGTTTAGTATGTAAATGTTTACAATAAAAGGCTAGTTAACGCTAAATAGAGGTTTAAAATAATTATAATGATTGCATCCTATACATGAGTTGAGATTTCACAGTTTGGGTCAGGTAATTTTAGAATGGCAGTAAATTAGCCTACTTCATCAGCCAGAAATCAAGCAAAAGGCTAGACTAGTTAGAAGCAGCAATGCATGTAGGATTCTTTTTGTTTTGTTTTGTTTCTGAGACAGGGTCTCACTCTGTCACCTGGGCTGGAGTGCAGGGGCATGATCACAGCTCACCACAGCCTCAAGCTGTGGGCTAAGGAGATTCTCCCACCTCAGCCTCCCAAGTAGCTGGGACTACAGGCACATACCACCATGCCTGGCTAATTTTATGTATTTTTTGTAGAGATGAGGTTTTGCCATGTTGCTTCGGGTGGTCTCAAACTCCTAGGCTCAAGCAATCCATCTACCTTCGCTTTCCAAAGTGCTGGAATTACAGGCATGAGCCACTGTGTCCAGCCGGGTGTAGAATTTTTTATCTCAGGACTTTTACGAACTTAATCCATAGGGATCCCAATATCATTCATTTCATTCCAATTATAACCCCTATGCATGGGATAAAAAATACTATCACATGTTTAATTTTTCTAGTTGGTTATTTGGGTCTTGAAATGTCCAGTTTGGCAGAAAATCTTGAACTGTCCCCTGGGGGCCATCTGCTATGCCCTCTGCCTTGAATTTTTCAAGAACTGAAGGGGTTCCTTAAGTCCAAGGAAGACAGTCCTCTTTTATAAATCAGGAGGGGAAAAAGGACATTCTAATCATTCTTTTGTTACCAGTGATTCTGTTGCTGCATTGTTGCCATTGAGACTGGACCTGCAGTCTGGAAATGATTGACCTTTGCTACAAGGATGCTCTTACTGATTGAGATCCCTCAGCCTTCATGGGGATCCATATGTAGACTTTAAAGTTAGGACTTTTTTTAAGTTCACATACATGTGTTTATATGCCCAGCCATTGTTCCTAAAGCACCAGCACCCTGCTCTGGCAGCTGGCCTTCTGGAAGCTTTAGCCACACACAGAGTGAGCAAATTGACCCTTTTTCTACACTCAAAACGTTATATGGAGACCATATCTTAGCCTTGACTTAGCCTTGACCTTCATGGTAAGTTATCCATGGAGGCTTTTGTTTGTCTTTTCTCTAGCAAATATTAGTTGGGATTGTTCTCAACTGTCAGGTTCAAATAATGTTGCAGGAAGAGATCAGAGTTTCTTTTTTTCTTTGCTACCAGGTATGTACTCCAAAGCCCCTTTACATTCTGTGGAGCACCTTTTCTTAGGTAGTGAAAGGTTCCATATTGTCCTTCGCTGGAGTAGTGGCCACCAACTTGTGGTTGACCCCTAAAGTGATCTGTTTTTCGTAATAATGAAAATCTCCCAAGCTACTTGCATCTCTACCTTAAGTTTTTAAAATATTTTCAGATTGTACCTCACAAGGAAGCCATTCAACAGAATTCTCTGAGCGTAAAGTAGGTTAGTTGGATTGAACAGAGCTAAGCCTGTTCCATGACTCATCAGTATCCACGTGTAAAAGTCGGGCTTTGTGCTTGCTTCAGCAGCACATATACTAAAATTGGAACAATACAGAGAAGATCAGCATGGCCCCTGTAAAGATGACACACACATTCTTGAAGCGTTCCATATTTTGCACAGTCCCTGGAAGGCCATTTTACTATTTGCTAACAGTGTGAGTCAAAGCAAAAAGGTGGCACCCAGTATTGAAATTGTGATTTTCATGACAAATATTCATGTAAGGTGATCTGTGAAATGAGAATAGAGCTAACACATGAGATGTTATGTGCAAATATGTTGTTAATAGGTATCACAGAAATGAGAAAATATCAATTCACATCTCCTTCATGGAACTTAAAATAAAAGTGAGGCCAGGTGCAGTGGCTCACGTCTGTAATTCGAGCACTTTGGGAGGCACAGGCAGGAGAATTGCTTGAGGCCAGGAGTTCAAGACCAGCCTGGGCAACATAGCAAGACCCCATTGGTACAAAAAATAATGAAGAAAAATTAGCCAGGTGTGATGGTGTGCACCTGTAGTCCTAGCTACTCAGGGGGCTGAGGCAGGAGGATGGCTTGAGCCCAGGAGTTCCAGGCTGCAGTGGATTATGACCATGTCACTGCACTCCATCCTGGGTGATAGAATGATACCTTGTCTCTAAATAAAAGTAGAGTTTTGTTTTCCACATCAGTTGGAATGATGAACATGAAGATTAAGCACCAGTGTAACAAAGATCTGCTGGTTCAGAGTTTGAGGAGGTGGAGAAGCAATAGTCGTTGTCTAAAACAGGCCTTAACATCTGTTAGTTTTCTGCCCTTGCTGTGATCAGTTAGTTCAGTAATAAGGGACAATTATGTTATCTAATTTAATGAGATGCTATATTTATAAGTGAATTCAGTTACAAATTATGAAATTCACTGAGATTGGAAACCACAAAGAATAGAATAACTAATAACCAAAATTAGGACTTAGTAACATTTTCTGAAAATGGCAACATTTGAATATTAGAACCTTTGGAGAAACGTTTAATTGGGTTTTATTTGGGATTCCAAAATAGTTTTAGCAATAAAATTCAGGAACAAATTATTCCATTTCTTTACTATTTCTCTGAGCATTTAAAAAGTGTTATCTTGTTAAATCTTTGTAACTCCAGTGAAATAAGGCAATAAAATCCTTGTTTTAGAAGATGATGTTGAGCCTAAGAGAAGCCTCTTGTCCAAGAACAAATAGCTGTTGGTTACAGACCTAGGACTTCTGGGTTCAGGACACTTTCCATTATGTCAGGCTAACTCTAGTTAATTTGCTGAGCTATGCTGCCCTCACTTCATAACTATTTCACTTTACTCTTTTTCTCCTTTAATTCGAAGCTTAATAAGAAGTTTGGTGGGGGGCAGTGCTCACGCCTCTAATCCCAGCACTTTGGGAGGCCAAGGTGGGTGAATCATGAGGTCATGAGTTCAAGACCAGCCTGGTCAACATGGTGAAACCCCGTCTCTACTAAAAATACAGAAAAATTAGCTGAGTGTACTGATGGGCACCTGTAATCCCAGCTACTTGAGAGGCTGAGGCAGGAGAATCACTTGAACCCGGGAGGCGGAGGTTGCAGTGTACCAATATCATACCACTGTACTCCAGCCCTGGCGACAGAGTAAGACTCTGTCTCAAAAACACAAAAAAAAAAACAAAAAAGTTTGTAGAGCTTACGTATTTGAAGTGTATGGGATAATTAAAGTTCTGCTATTAGCTCTGATATTAGCTGAAATACTTTTAAGATTTTGAGATATTTGGTAAATATTTTTTGTATTAGTATTAACATAATTTTATTACATTTTTCTATACATAGCAGTCACCAACTAATTTCAGAATATAAAGAAGAAAGGATACCTAAAAATTCTTCTCAAAATAGTAATTCAGGTAAGACTTTCAATAGTGAATTACTCTTGGTAATAGTACCACGGATAAAAAAGTAAAAGTAAGGAAGTGTTGATCACAGAAAAGCAGTTAAAAAAATCAGTGTATAAGGTGCATGTGTATTTTTTCTTAATTTCTCTTGGTAATCTAGAATTCAGAATTATTTAAGAAGTTACTTCTAGATATTTATGGTATCAAACGGTACTGTCTGAAAAAAATTCATTTACTTAATTATCGTCCCTAAATTCCTATATGAAATTTTCGTATAAATAAGAAAAAAGGTTTTTAAGTTAGTATGTTGTGTGTTTCCTTTATAATTGCATTATAATGAACTAGACTTGTTATAAAAAATGGATCTTCTATTTTTATAATAAATGGTTTGTGTTTATTACATGAATATTAATTACAGTTGTCCCTTGAGCAACGTGCATATTAGGACTGGTGATCCCTGTGCAGCTGAAAATCTGCACTAACTTTCAACTCCCCCAAAACTTACCTACTAATTGCCTACTATTGACTGCAAGCCTTATGATAATATAAATAGTCAATTAACATGTATTACGTATATGTATTATATAATGTATTATAGTAAGGTAAGCTACAAGAAAGAAATTATGATTAAGAAAATCATTAAAGAAGAAGAAATATATTTACTACTCATCGAGTGGAAGTTGATTATCATAGAGGTCTTCATCCTGGTTGTCACCATGTTGAGTAGGCTGAGAAATAAGAGGAAGATGAGAGGTTGGTCCTGCTGTCTTGGGGTGGCAGAGATGAAGAAAATCCACTTATAGGTGGACTTGTGCACTTCAAACCTGTATTGTTCAAGGGTCATTATATAGTGATTTGGGTCACTAAAAATTAACTATCTTTAAAAGTGGGAACTCAACAGTACCTTTCTGGTACCATAAACAAATGGCAATTAGAACTGCAGAACTTAGCCAGTGTGCACCAATACCAATAGGAAATTATTTTTTAAAGATACTGAATACAGAAGTCAGAAAAACAATTCCTTGTTGAGAAGCACAAGTCATGTTACTTATTCTTATACCAGCAAAATCTCATTATTACTGACTTTATGCAGCCTAAGTTGAAATAGAATGAGATACATGTAGAACAAGATGTGTTCTTCTGGCCAGGTGTGGTGGCTTACGCCTGTAATCCCAGCACTTTGGGAGGCCGAGGTGGGTGGCTTATGAGGTCAGGAGTTTGAGACCAGCCTGGCCAATATGGTGAAACCCCGTCTCTACTAAAAATACAAAAATTAGCTGGGCGTGGTGGCGCACACCTGTAACCCCAGCTACTCAGGAGGCTGAGGCAGGAGAATGGCTTGAACCCAGGAGGCGGAGGTTGCAGTGAACCGAGATTGCGTCACTGCACTCTAGCCTGGGTGACAGAACGAGACTCCATCTCAAAAAAAAAAAAAAAAGACAGGTGTGTTCTTCTGTCTGCTGGATAATTGTCATGATAACAGTAATCTTGCTAGAATGAAATACTGTTATCATTAGCCAAAAGATTATCATAATGAATATTCAAATATCTCAACTCTGGGCTCAACAAATTATAATGAAAGTACAAAAATGTCCAATGGGAGACTCAAAAAAAAAAAAAAAAAAAAAAAAGAAAAAAAAAAAAGTATAGAAATTTTTTTTTTTTTTTTTTTTTTTTTTTTTTTTTTTTTTTTTTGATACAGTTTCACTCTTGTTGCCCAGGCTGGAGTGCAATGATGCGATCTTGGCTACGTCCGCCTCCTGGGTTCAAGCAATTCTTTTGCCTCAGCCTCCCAGGTAGCCGAGATTACAGGTGCCTGCCACCATGCCCGGCCAATTTTTATATTTTTAGTTGAGATGGGGTTTTACCATGTTGGCCAGGCTGGTCTTGGAACTCCTGAACTCAGGTGATCTGCCCGCCTTGGCCTCCCAAAGTATTGGGATTACAGGCTTGAGACACCGTGCCCGGCCAGAAATGTTTCGCCGTAACAAAAATGCTACTATGCTACCTGGATGTGACACCAAATGCATTTTATAATCTGAACTGCATGAAGACACATTTAATTTGGTACATATTTATCAAAGAACTTTTATAGGTTAGGTTTTGCAAGTTGCAAGAAATATGAATATGGAACAGATATAATTTTGGTCTTTTAAAGTTTTCATAATAGAATAGAGCTGTTCTTATTTCATTTGTTTTTTCAATGAAAATATTTTAATTGATTTCTATAATTGTTTACTTAGCAAATAACTGTCAAGTATCTTTTAGATACTAAGCATTTTTCTTTTTTTTTTTTTTTTTTTCACTTTTTTTTTTATTATACTTTAGGGTTTTAGGGTACATGTGCACAATGTGCAGGTTTGTTACATATGTATCCATGTGCCATGTTGATTTCCTGCACCCATTAACTCATCATTTAGCATTAGGTGTATCTCCTAATGCTGTCCCTCCCCCCCTCCCCCAACCCCACAACAGTCCCCGGAGTGTGATGTTCCCCTTCCTGTGTCCATGAGTTCTCATTGTTCAATTCCCACCTATGAGTGAGAACATGTTTTTTTTTTTTTTTTTTTTTTTTTTTTTTTTTTTTTTTTTTTTTTTTTTCTTTTTTATTATACTTTAGGGTTTTAGGGTACATGTGCACAATGTGACAATGTGCAGGTTTGTTACATATGTATCCATGTGCCATGTTGATTTCCTGCACCCATTAACTCATCATTTAGCATTAGGTGTATCTCCTAATGCTGTCCCTCCCCCCTCCCCCAACCCCACAACAGTCCCCGGAGTGTGATGTTCCCCTTCCTGTGTCCATGAGTTCTCATTGTTCAATTCCCACCTATGAGTGAGAACATGCGGTGTTTGGTTTTTTGTCCTTGCGATAGTTTACTGAGAATGATGTTTTCCAGTTTCATCCATGTCCCTACAAAGGACACGAACTCATCATTTTTTATGGCTGCATAGTATTCCATGGTGTATATGTGTCACATTTTCTTAATCCAGTCTATCGTTGTTGGACATTTGGGTTGGTTCCAACTCTTTGCTATTGTGAATAGTGCCGCAATAAACATACGTGTGCATGTGTCTTTATAGCAGCATGATTTATAGTCCTTTGGGTATATACCCAGTAATGGGATGGCTGGGTCAAATGGTATTTCTAGTTCTAGATCCCTGAGGAATCGCCACACTGACTTCCACAATGGTTGAACTAGTTTACAGTCCCACCAACAGTGTAAAAGTGTTCCTATTTCTCCACATCCTCTCCAGCACCTGTTGTTTCCTGATTTTTTAATGATGGCCATTCTAACTGGTGTGAGATGGTATCTCACTGTGGTTTTGATTTGCATTTCTCTGATGGCCAGTGATGATGAGCATTTCTTCATGTGTTTTTTGGCTGCATAAATGTCTTCTTTTGAGAAGTGTCTGTTCATGTCCTCTGCCCACTTTTTGATGGGGTTGTTTGTTTTTTTCTTGTAAATTTGTTTGAGTTCATTGTAGATTCTGGATATTAGCCCTTTGTCAGATGAGTAGGTTGCAAAAATTTTCTCCCATTCTGTAGGTTGCCTGTTCACTCTGATGATAGTTTCTTTTGCTGTGCAGAAGCTCTTTAGTTTAATGAGATCCCGTTTGTCAATTTTGGCTTTTGTTGCCATTGCTTTTGGTGTTTTAGACATGAAGTCCTTGCCCACGCCTATGTCCTGAATGGTATTGCCTAGGTTTTCTTGTAGGATTTTAATGGTTTTAGGTCTAACATATAAGTCTTTAATCCATCTTGAATTAATTTTTGTATAAGGTATAAGGAAGGGATCCAGTTGCAGCTTTCTACATATGGCTAGCCAGTTTTCCCAGCACCATTTATTAAATAGGGAATCCTTTCCCCATTTCTTGTTTTTGTCAGGTTTGTCAAAGATCAGATAGTTGTAGATATGCGGCATCGTTTCTGAGGGCTCTGTTCTGTTCCATTGATCTATGTCTCTGTTGTGGTACCAGTACCACGCTGTTTTGGTTACTGTAGCCTTGTAGTATAGTTTAAAGTCAGGTAGCGTGATGCCTCCAGCTTTGTTCTTTTGGCTTAGGATTGACTTGGCGATGCGGGCTCTTTTTTGGTTCCATATGAACTTTAAAGTAGTTTTTTCCAATTCTGTGAAGAAAGTCATTGGTAGCTTGATGGGGATGGCATTGAATCTATAAATTACCTTGGGCAGTATGGCCATTTTCACGATATTGATTCTTCCAACCCATGAGCATGGAATGTTCTTCCATTTGTTTGTATCCTCTTTGATTTCATTGAGCAGTGGTTTGTAGTTCTCCTTGAAGAGGTCCTTCACATCCCTTGTAAGTTGGATTCCTAGGTATTTTATTCTCTTTGAAGCAATTGTGAATGGGAGTTCACTCATGATTTGGCTCTCTGTTTGTCTGTGATTGGTGTACAAGAATGCTTGTGATTTTTGTACATTGATTTTGTATCCTGAGACTTTGCTGAAGTTGCTAATCAGCTTAAGGAGATTTTGGGCTGAGACAATGGGGTTTTCTAGATATACAATCATGTCATCTGCAAACAGGGACAATTTGACTTCCTCTTTTCCTAGTTGAATACCCTTTATTTCCTTCTCCTGCCTGATTGCTCTGGCCAGAACTTCCAGCACTATGTTGAATAGGAGCGGTGAGAGAGGGCATCCCTGTCTTGTGCCAGTTTTCAGAGGGAATGCTTCCAGTTTTTGCCCATTCAGTATGATATTGGCTGTGGGTTTGTCATAGATAGCTCTTATTATTTTGAGATACGTCCCATCAATACCTAATTTATTGAGAGTTTTTAGCATGAAGGGTTGTTGAATTTTGTCAAAGGCCTTTTCTGCATCTATTGAGATAATCATGTGGTTTTTGTCTTTGGTTCTGTTTATATGCTGGATTACATTTATTGATTTGCATATGTTGAACCAGCCTTGCATCCCAGGGATGAAGCCCACTTGATCATGGTGGATAAGCTTTTTGATGTGCTGCTGGATTCGGTTTGCCAGTATTTTATTGAGGATTTTTGCATCAATGTTCATCAAGGATATTGGTCTGAAATTCTCTTTTTTGGTTATGTCTCTGCCAGGTTTTGGTATCAGGACGATGCTGGCTTCATAAAATGTGTTAGGGAGGATTCCCTCTTTTTCTATCGATTGGAATAGTTTCAGAAGGAATGGTACCAGTTCCTCCTTGTACCTCTGGTAGAATTCAGCTGTGAATCCATCAGGTCCTGGACTCTTTTTGGTTGGTAAGCTATTGATTATTGCCACAATTTCAGAACCTGTTATTGGTCTATTCAGAGATTCAACTTCTTCCTGGTTTAGTCTTGGGAGGGTGTATTTGTCGAGGAATTTATCCATTTCTTCTAGATTTTCTAGTTTATTTGCATAGAGGTGTTTGTAGTATTCTCTGATGGTAGATTGTATTTCTGTGGGATCAGTGGTGATATCCCCTTTTTCGTTTTTTATTGCATCTATTTGATTCTTCTCTCTTTTCTTCTTTATTAGTCTTGCTAGCGGTCCATCAATTTTGTTGATCTTTTCAAAAAACCAGCTCCTGGATTCATTAATTTTTTGAAGGGTTTTTTGTGTCTCTATTTCCTTCAGTTCTGCTCTGATTTTAGTTATTTCTAGCCTTCTGCTAGCTTTTGAATGTGTTTGCTCTTGCTTTTCTAGTTCTTTTAATTGTGATGTTAGGGTGTGAATTTTGGATCTTTCCTGCTTTCTCTTGTGGACATTTAGTGCTATAAATTTCCCTCTACACACTACTTTGAATGTGTCCCAGAGATTCTGGTATGTTGTGTCTTTGTTCTCGTTGGTTTCAAAGAACATCTTTATTTCTGCCTTCATTTCATTATGTACCCAATAGTCATTCAGGAGCAGGTTGTTCAGTTTCCATGTAGTTGAGCGGTTTTGAGTGAGTTTCTTAATCCTGAGTTCTAGTTTGATTGCACTGTGGTCTGAGAGACAGTTTGTTATAATTTCTGTTCTTTTACATTTGCTGAGGAGAGCTTTACTTCCAACTATGTGGTCAATTTTGGAATAGGTGTGGTGTGGTGCTGAAAAAAATGTATATTCTGTTGACTTGGGGTGGAGAGTTCTGTAGATGTCTATTAGGTCCACTTTATGTAGAGCTGAGTTCAATTCCTGGATATCCTTGTTAACTTTCTGTCTCGTTGATCTGTCTAATGCTGACAGTGGGGTGTTAAAATCTCCCATTATTATTGTGTGGGAGTTTAAGTCCCTTTGTAGGTCACTGAGGACTTGCTTTATGAATCTGGGTGCTCCTGTGTTGGGTGCATATATATTTAGGATAGTTAGCTCTTCTTGTTGAATTGATCCCTTTACCATTATGTAATGGCCTTCTTTGTCTCTTTTGATCTTTGTTGGTTTAAAGTCTATTTTATCAGACTAGGATTGCAACCCCTGCCTTTTTTTGTTTTCCAGTTGCTTGATAGATCTTCCTCCATCCCTTTATTTTGAGTCTATGTGTGTCTCTGCACGTGAGATGGGTTTCCTGAATACAGCACACTGATGGGTCCTGACTCCTTATCCAGTTTGCCAGTCTGTGTCTTTTGATTGGAGCATTTAGCCCATTTACATTTAACGTTAATATTGTTATGTGTGAATCTGATCCTGTCATTATGATGTTAGTTGGTTATTTTGCTCGTTAGTTGCTATTGTTTCTTCCTAGCCTCGCTGGTCTTTACAATTTGGCATGTTTTTGCAGTGGCTGGTACCAGTTGTTCCTTTCCATGTTTAGTGCTTCCTTCAGGAGCTCTTTTAGGGCAGGCCTGGTGGTGACAAAATCACTCAGCATTTGCTTGTCTGTAAAGTATTTTATTTCTCCTTCACTTATGAAGCTTAGTTTGGCGGGATAGCAAATTCTGGGTTGAAAATTCTTTTCTTTAAGAATGTTGAATATCGGCCCCCACTCTCTTCTGGCTTGTAGAGTTTCTGCTGAGAGATCAGCTGTTAGTCTGATGGGCTTCCCTTTGTGGGTAACCCGACCTTTCTCTCTGGCTGCCCTTAACATTTTTTCCTTCATTTCAACTTTGGTGAATCTGACAATTATGTGTCTTGGAGTTGCCCTTCTCGAGGAGTATCTTTGTGGCGTTCTCTGTATTTCCTGAATCTGAATGCTGGCCTGCCTTGCTAGATTGGGGAAGTTCTCCTGGATAATATCTTGCAGAGTGTTTTCCAACTTGGTTCCATTCTCCCCATCATTTTCAGGTACACCAATCAGACGTAGGTTTGGTCTTTTCACATAGTCCCAAATTTCTTGGAGGCTTTGTTCATTTCTTTTTATTCTTTTTTCTCTAAACTTCCCTTCTCTCTTCATTTCATTCATTTCATCTTCCATCAGTGATACCCTTTCTTCCAGTTGATCGCATCTGCTACTGAGGCTTCTGCAATCTTCGCGTAGTTCTCGAAACTTGGCTTTCAGCTCCATCAGCTCCTTTAAGCCCTTCTCTCCATTGGTTATTCTAGTTATCCATTCTTCTAATATTTTTTCAAAGTTTTTAACTTCTTTGCTATTGTTTTGAATTTCCTCTCGTAGCTCAGAGTAGTTTGATCGTCTGAAGCCTTCTTCTCTCAACTCATCAAAGTCATCCTCCATCCAGCTTTGTTCCGTTGCTGGTGAGGAACTGCGTTCCTTTGGAGGAGGAGAGGTGCTCTGTTTTTTAGAGTTTCCAGTTTTTCTGCTCTGTTTTTTCCCCATCTTTGTGGTTTTATCTACTTTTTGTCTTTGATGATGGTGATGTACAGATGAGTTTTTGGTGTGGATGTCCTTTCTGTTTGTTAGTTTTCCTTCTACCAGACAGGACCCTTAGCTGCAGGTCTGTTGGAGTTTACTAGAGGTCCACTCCAGACCCTGTTTGGCTGGGTGTCAGCAGCGGTGGCTGCAGAACAGCGGATTTTCGTGAGACCACAAATTCAGCTGTCTGATAGTTCGTCTGAAAGTTTTGTCTCAGAGGAGTACCCGGTTGAATGAGGTGTCAGTCTGTCCCTACTGGGGGGGTGCCTCCCAGTTAGGCTGCTCAGGGGTGAGGGACCCACTTTAGGAGGCAGTCTGTCCGTTCTCAGATCTCCAGCTGCGTGCTGGGAGAACCACTACTCTCTTCAAAGCTGTCAGTCAGACAGGGACCTTTAAGTCTGTGGAGGTTCTTGCTGAGTTTTTGTTTGTCTGTTCCCTGCCCCCAGAGGTGGAGCCTACAGAGGCAGGCAGGCCTCCTTGAGCTGTGGTGGGCTCCACCCAGTTCGAGCTTCCTGGCTGTTTTGTTTACCTAAGCAAGCCTGGGCAATGGCGGGCGCCCCTCCCCCAGCCTCGTTGCCGCCTTGCAGCTTGATCTCAGACTGCTGTGCTAGCAATCAGCGAGACTCCGTGGGCACAGGACCCTCCGAGCCAGGTGCGGGACACAATCTCCTAGTGTGCCGTTTTCCAGGCCCGTTGGAAAAGTGCAGTATTGGGGTGGGACTGACCCGATATTCCAGGTGCCGTCTGTTTCCCCTTTCTTTGACTAGGAAAGGGAACTCCCTGACCCCTTGCGCTTCCCGAGTGAGGCAATGCCTCGCCCTGCTTCAGCTCGCGCACAGTGCGCTTCACCAACTGTCCTGCACCCACTGTTAGGCACTCCCTAGTGAGATGAAACCGGTACCTCAAGCAGAAATGCAGAAATCACCCGTCTTCTGTGTCGCTGGGGCTGGGAGCTGGAGACCGGAGCTGTTCCTATTCGGCCATCTTGGCTCCACCCTATGTGCCACCAGCATTTTTCTAATGTTACAGAATGCAAACATTTTATTTCTTTTTTCTTTCTTTTTTTTTTTTTTTTTTTTTTTTTGAGACGTAGTTTTGCTGTTGTTGACCAGGCTGGAGTGCAGTGGTGTGATCTTGGCTAGGCTCACTGCAACCTCCGCCTTTTGGGTTCAAGCAATTCTGCTGCCTCAGCGTCCTGAGTAGCTGGGATTACAGGTGTGTGCTACCATGCCCAGCTAATTTTTGTACTTTTAGTAGAGACGGGGTTTCTCCATGTTGCTCAGGCTGGTCTTGAACTCCTGGACTCATGTTCTGCCCGCCTCAGCCTCCCAAAGTGCTGGGATAACAGGCGTGGGCCACTGCACCCGGCCTAGGTGCTATGCAACCTAGGTCATAGCTATGCAACCTATGCCTTAGCTATGCAACCCTGCCATTGTAATATGAAAGCAGTCATAAATAATATGTAAGTGAATAACATGACTGTGCTTCAGTAAACCTTTATTTACAAAACTGTATGGCTGGCTGGATTTGGCTTGTGGCCTCTAGTTTGCTGGCCCCTCATATACAGGGTAGATGGAAGGTAACCATGTAAAGGGATTGGGGAACAAAGGAAGCTTTTGCAGTAGTTAAAGCCATAGTTTCCTTGTCACTAATCCTTGGACTAGTATTCATCCATTATGAGGTTCTCACCATCCATGGTGAAATACATAAAGTTAGGAAGCTCAGTTTATTAATTTAATTTTGTTTCATTTTATTTATTCTTTTAGAGATGAGGTCTCACTATGTTAGGCCAGGCTGGTCTCAAACTCCTGGCCTGAAGTGATCCTCCTGCCTTGGCCTCCCAAAGTGCTGCAATTATAGGCATGAGGCACCATACCTGGCCAGTTTATTCATTTTAAAATGTTGGTCTTTTTCTTCATGTTATGACTTTTTTATTAGTTTTGCTTAAATTTTTTTTTCATTTAAGAAATAACATTAAGAGTGCATGGGTTTTTTTTTTCCTTGTGAAAGCCATCAGTTAAGAGTCCTTGTTTAACTAGGAAATATAAACATATTAAGTAAATATTATATTAAGTAAATAACACATTAAGTAAATATGTTTATATTTCCAGGGGTACTGGAAATGTAAGGCAAAGGCAGAAGAGAGGTACAGTTAATAGGATTTAGTGATTATTGAGTGTAAAAAGTTAAGGGGCAGAGAGAAATCTCAGTTGATTCATAGGTTTCCAGGTTGTGCACAAGCATTTAAACTGGACATAAGGAGTAGGAAATTGTCAGGTGAGTGGAGAAGAGTGGCAGGTCTGCAGGGAAGATTAACTTTTTTCTATACATGTGAGTTTAATGGAATATTTATATAGGATATTAATTCTTTTATAGTCTCCAGATACAGTCCCAGAGGGATACTTTGTTAACAAATCATCAGTCTTATGCTTTAAATTTTATATATTTTTCTATTGTTGATTTAAAATGTGTTTTACTTTTCTCTTTAATAGCGGATGAAAGCTCTGAAGACTCCTTAAGCAGGTAGTATTTTACAGATTTTTAAAAATATATTTAGAGGAATACAGAGAAAAGAAACTGTTGAGTGCCCTACTCTGGGTAGACACTATATTATGTGCTTCTCCATCTAGTCATCCCAACAGCTTTGCAAAATATCTGTGCTATATTATAACCCAACTGTGTGGTTCAGAGAGGTTGATTAATTGGCCCGTGACCTCACAGTTAGCAAGCAACTGACCCATGATTTGACCATCAGCCTGCTTGGCTCCCAAATCCCTTCTCTTGCCCCTCAACATAGATTGATAGAGACTTGTGCAGCACTGGATCAAGGTACAGGTCCAAATCAGATCAATTCAGAGACCTACGTTTAGTTATATGTTAACTCTCAGAGTTTTTCTTAGGAGCCTGGTTAGTCCAACAATTTGTCCTAATATGCTTGATAATTGCAGTGGTAACTAGTACTTTGACTTTATCATCAAAGGTTTTAGGCCAGATCTCACTTAGCTGTAGCCACAGGGCCATACATTTTACATAAGCAGGCCACACAAGTCCTGTAAAGGAATTATTTTACTGTAAGTGAAAGCTATTTAGCTATAGACCATATTGTGTTAATTATATTTAGCATCCAGTTAGAGGATATTTCTGATTTATTTCTCTACCTACTGACTTCCCAGTTTGGTTTTCCCTTTAGGCTAGTACTCTAGCTCCATCTGAGTTGCTGGAAAGGATATGATTTTGTTTCTCTCTCTCTCTTTTTTTTTTTAAGTAACTGCATAGGGCCAGGTGTGGTGGCTCACAACTGTAATCCCAGCACTTTGGGACACCAAGGCGGGCGGATCACAAAGTCAGGAGATGGAGACCAGCCTGGCTAACATGGTGAAACCCTGTCTCTACTAAAAATACAAAAAATTAGCCAGGCGTGGTGGCGTGTGCCTGTAGTCCCAGTACTCAGGAGGCTGAGAAAGGAGAATGGCTTGAACCTGGGAGGCGGAGGTTGCAGTGAGCCCAGATTGCGCCACTGCACTCCAGCCTAGTATTCTATGGAATATTTATACCACATTTTCTTTATCCAGCCAACTGTGTTCTATTATTTTTTTCCATTTCTGCCAGCTAAGTATTCCTCATTTTCCTATCAACAGAATCAAAAGCACCTAGAATTTCAGGATTTTAAGGAATCAGACTAATCAGAATGCCATCTAGTACTTCAATCTGTGTTTAACGTCTTGGTCAAATGGTTCAGATGGAGAGCCTGAAACTCCGAGAGATTAAGGGGATTTATTTGGATATGATATTCGAACTCATTTCAGAGCCCAGTACTCTTCCTTATCATCCTACAGGTTAATATTTTAATAATAGAAAGGATGAGTGGATCTAGTGAACCCAGGGGAAGAGGAAAGAATGGAATTAGCAGAGGAAGGTCAGGTTTGAAGAGAAACAGCACTGGGTTGGATAGGAACTGGGCTTTTGGAAAAGAGATCAGAATATTGGGATTTCTGACAAGTTCGATCATGATAAATTACTGGAATGAAGGATACAGGATGTTTGGAATTATCTAGAAAGGCCTATTAAAATAGGAGGTTCAGGGGAGTCCTGAACAGGTTGTTGCTTTTTTGTATAATTGGAGGAACTGACAAACTCTCAAGGTTTCTACTGAAAAATGTTAAAATAATTTGAGCCACTGGGAAGAGTCTCTACAGCCAATAGGAATGTGCTATAACTACTTCTGCCTCAACTTATCTGTGGCTTTGAGCCCCTCAAGTACTTTGGAGCTGGAGGCTGCTGAACTACATAGATCTGTGGCCCAGGGCAAGTGTCCCCTCACCTCTGCCTCTTTTCCCAATTCTCTGATGTCCTTCTCATGGACATGTAGGGTAGGGCAGGGGTAGGATTAGCTAGCAAGTCAGTCATGGAGCAACCCAAATCATGGAGTTGGGTAGTTGTTAACATGCCTGTGCTGCTGGCAAATGACAGAGATTCCATTTAGCTTGTTTTCCAGGAGCAGAGAAATAGAGAGCTCCTACTCTTGGGCATTTGAGACCATCCTTTCAGGAATTTGTGCTTTCATAGGCTGAAGACTTAAAGGTTGGAGACGCTATGGAGCCCTGCAGAAGAGGGATCTGTAAGTGGGAGCTTATAGGAAGAAAGGTGTTTAGATAGTACTTAGGGAAATACAGGTACAACTACCAGGACTCTGTCTCCAGCATTCTTTCTCTTTAGGTATCTGAGTGCCTATAAAGATTTTTAAGGGCTTGCTAGTTTAAGGCAGGACCTCTATAGGGAAAATAATTGGATTTTATAACTTTTAATGTTTTGATATTTCTAGGGTGAGTAGTCCCAATAACAGCATATACATTTGTGTTTTGACTTTTGCCCATCTAGCTTTCAAACACTTCACACATTTCAGGGGACTCCTTATACTGTTTTAGGGTGAAGGGAAGCAATGAGGCCTTAAGTGGTTTTCATGTTGAAGAACCAAGACTGCCATTTTCGAGTGACACAGATTAGTCTTTGAGATGGAGATAGATAGTGGAGAAGGGACAGTGTATCTTTCTACCTTGTTTTATATACTTATTTATTTTATTTTATTTATTTATTTTTTTGAGACAAAGTCTTGCACTGTTGCCCAGGCTGGAGTGCTACAGCACGATCTCAGCTCACTGCAACCTCTGCTTCCTGGGTTCACACAATTCTCCTGCCTCCACCTCCCAAGTAGCTGGGACCATAGGTACACACCACCACACCCAGCTAATTCTTTGTATTTTTAGTAGAGACGGAGTTTCACTATTGGTCAGACTGGCCTTGAACTCCTGACCTCATGATCTGCCCGCCTCGGCCTCCCAAAGTACTGAGATTACAAGGATGAGCCACCGTGCCCAGCCTATTTATTTTTATTGTTTTGAGACAGTGTCTTGCTGTGTCACCCAGGCTGGAGTGCAGTGGCATGATCTCAGCTCACTGCAATCTCTGCCTCCCGGGTTCAAGCAATTCTCTTGCCCCAGCCTCCTTAGTAGCTGGGATTACAGGCACGTGCCACCATGCCTGGTTAATTTTTGTATTTTAGTAGAGACAGGGTTTTGCCATGTTGGCCAGGCTGATCTCGAACTCCTGGGCTCAAGTTATCTGCCTGCCTCCGACTCCCAAAGTTCTGGGATTACAGGCATAAGCCACTGCATCTGATCTCCACCTTGTTTTAAATTATCAGGTTTGTGCTGGTTCAGGTAACAAAAGTTATATCAGCCATTAATTGGATTTTCAGTTCAGCCTTCAGGACAATTTGTGAAGACAAAGTATTCCAAGGCTCTGCCAGTATCTTGGCTGTCACTATTAGTTATAGAACTAAGGTTGAGTCTTTATTGAATATTTTATAGTTTCGCAGGGTCAAATTTTGACAAGGTCAAATTTTAATTAGATCAAGAAACATCATTCAATATACAGATAGTTGACCTTTCACCAGGTTTTTGTTTTTTTGGAGGGGGCATCCAGGTTGAAAATTGTAAGCTGGTTTTTGTTTTGTTTTTAAAGAAATGAATTCACTCATTTTTATATATTTTTGTTCTAAAGGCTTTCTGGCAAACCAGGTGTTGATGATTCATGGCCTACCTCAGATGATGAAGACCTCAATTTTGATACCAAGGTAAAGTGCTCTCTCATGAACTTAATTTTCTTACTCTGAATCTAGTTTCGTATAGTATTCTCTTAAAATTTAGCAGTGGTCTACTTATCATTGTTTTCTGTTTGTAATAGAAAGGTGGTCAGGGGAAGCCATTTTATAGAAATATGGCCAGTTGAATTCTTTTTTTTTTTTTTACTTTGGTAAATAACAAAGGATTGATAAATACTTTGAGGGAGTGGGGATTGCAAAAAAAGAATATACTGGAAAATACATAGTGACAAGAAAATTATATTGGGAAAAGTTTTCCTACAATAGAGGAAATACGAAATTTGGTCAAAGTTTATATGGATAAGCACTCCTACTATGATTTTAAAATCTTTTTCCATTTTTCTCTCTCTGTAGTAAGAATGTTACAGCTTTCAGGAAGTAGTAGGTGATCATTTTTAACTAATTGGATGACTTAAAATTAAACTCTTTACTACAGAAGTATTTTTTTAAAAACTGGTTGTAAATACTAATCAGTATTATCAGGGATATCCTATGAACAAAAGTCTGTTACAGGTCTGTGTTTCTCCTTGTGCCTTAGTATACTTAAAGCTTTTCCTTTTCTTCCTTGACTTAAGCTCACACTCGATGGGTCATGCCTCTATTTTTTTTCTCCCTACACTTTCATCTTTTAAAAATGATTTATCTCAGCCTAAATGTTTCCTTGCAGAATACATTTCTTCAGTTCTGTTATTTCAGTCCATGTCTGCCTCCATTTGCAGCATATTTAGGTACAGCTTTCTATTTAGTAGTTATGTGTGGCTTTTGTTTAGCAATCATTGCCCCACAAGGATTATTTTTGTTTTTTCTCTGTTTCTTGTAATGAGCTGAATTTATACAATCATTTATTTTTAGCTTTTTGACAGAACAGAAGCAGCCTATACTATTTGCAGTGACAATCCACTTAAATAAAATATACTAAGAACAAAATGCTCATAGTTTTTCTCACAAGAGGTAATTAATGCAAATATAAATCATGCATACACATTTCAGAAAATAATATGTAATTGATTTAAATGTTTTAATGTTTTACTTTTATAATACTCTACCTAGGAATAAATTTTCATTTTAGGCTACTGTGGTTAAGAAAATAATCAAATAGATATCGTAGTATTTATATAATAATCAATTAGGGGTAAGGGGAGTAACCTTTGGAGGATATCTGTATCATCTCTCATAATCCTTACCCCATGAGAAGATGTAGTAAAGGGCAGAACTGAGGTTTAAATCTACATCTGAGGCCGGGCACGGTGGCTCAAGCCTGTAATCCCAGCACTTTGGGAGGCCAAGGCAGGCGGATCACGAGGTCAGGAGATCGAGACCATCCTGGCTAACATGGTGAAACCCCGTCTCTACTAAAAATACAAAAAATTAGCCGGGCGTGGTGGCGGGTGCCTGTAGTCCCAGCTACTTGGGAGGCTGAGGCAGGAGAATGGCGTGAACCCGGGAGGCGGAGCTTGCAGTGAGCCGAGATCGCGCCACTGCACTCCAGCCTGGGTGACAGAGCGAGACTCCGTCTCAAAAAAAAAAAAAATCTACATCTGAGTGACTCCAAAATCTGTGTTCTTTGTGTTAGATCATGTAGTAATGGTGACTATCTATTACAATTATTTTATCAGATTTGATACTCGTTATTTTTAAAACTTGTTATTCTTATTTTTGTTTTCTAGAATGTCCCAAAACCAAGCTTAGCAAAGCTAATGACTGCTTCTCAGCAATCCAGGAAAAATTGTAAGCTGTTTGAAAACTGCTTATTCTTGTGTTATTCACTGATTCTTAATTACTTATATTTTCATTTACTCTTTATTTTGTTTTTACTGTAGTAGAAGCAACATATGGCATTGTGAGAACAGGAAAGAGAACTTTGTTTGAGGATAGAGATTCCGATAGTCAAGATGAAGTTGTGGTTGAAAGCCTTCCTACAACATCGATCGAAGTCCAGGGCTTTTCTCATCCTACCTATCAATCACCTGACCTTCTTCCAAAACCTTCCCACAAGTCGTTAGCAAACCCTGGTCTTATAAAGGTAAGTTGTTTTTTTTTTTTTTTTTTTGAGACGGAGTCTCACTCTGTCGCCCAGGCTGGAGACGGGGTTTCACCGTGGTCTCGATCTCCTGACCTCGTGATCCGCCCGCCTCGGCCTTCCAAAGTGCTGGGATTACAAGCGTGAGCCACTGCGCCTGGCCAAAGGTAAGTTGTTTTTTAAAAAACTTTTTTCATGTACCCTTCCCCTACCCCAACAATCCTCATAATGATGTATCTATTGAGATGATCATACGGTTTTTGTTTCTAATTCTGTTTATGTGATGAATCACATTTAAGACTTGCATATGTTGAACCGTCCCTGCATCCTTGAAATGAAAGTCACTTGATCATGGTGAATTATTACTTTGTGATGTGCTGTTGGATTCGGTTTGCTAGTATTTTCTTGAGGATTTTTGTATCTATATTCATCAGAGATATTGGTCTGCAGTTTTCTTTTTTTGTTATGTCCTTTTCTGGCTTTGGTATTAGGGTGATACTGGCTTTATAGAATGAGTTAGGGAGGATTTCCCCCTTCTCAACCTTTTGGAGTAGTTTCAGTAGAATTGTTACCAGTTCTTTTTTGAACGTCTGGTAGAATTTAGCTGTGAATCCGTGTGGCCCTGGGCTTTTTTCTTGTTGGCAGTCTTAAAATTACTGATTCAATCTCACTGCTTATTACTGGTCTGTTCAGGATTTCTATTTCTTCCTGATTCAAGCTAGAGGAGTTATGTGTTTCCAGGAATTTTTCAATTTCCTCTAGATTTTCTAGTTTGTGTGCATAGAGGTGTTTATAGTAGTCTTGAGCGATCTTTTGTATTTCGGTGGTATCAGTTATACTGTCTCCACATTCATTCCTACTTGAGCTTATTTGAATCTTCTCTCTTTTCTTAGTTAATGTAACTAGTGGTCTATCAACTGTGTATTTAAAAAAAAAAAAACCGCCTGGCACGGTGTAATCCCAGCACTTTGGGAGGCCACCTGTAATCCCACCTGTAATCACCTGTAATCCCAGCACTTTGGGAGGCCTAGACGGGCAGATCACACCTGTAATCCCAGCACTTTGGGAGGCCTAGACGGGCAGATCACCTGAGGTCAGGAGTTCAAGACCAGCCTGGCCAACATGGTGAAACTCTGTCTCTACTAAAAATACAGAAAAATTAGCCAGGCATGGTGGTGGATGCCTGTAATCCCAGCTACTTCGGAGGCTGAGGCAGGAGAATCACTTGAACCAAGGAGGTAGAGGTTGCAGTGAGCCAAGATCACACCACTGCACTCCAGCCTGGGTGACAAGAGTGAAATTCCATCTAAAAAAAAAAAAAAACCAAACAAACAAAAAACAAACTTTTTGTTTCATTGATCTTTTGTATTGTGTTTTTGGTTATAAATACATTTAGCTCTGCTCTGATCTTTGTTATTTCATTTCTTCTGCTAGCTTTGGGTTTGGTTTGTCCTTGTTTCTCTAATTTCCTGAGGTGTGATGTTAGTACTGATTTGCTATAAGAGGTTTTGATAATTTGTAGCACTGTTACTTATTTCAAAACATTTTAAAATTTCCTTCTTTATTATTAACTCCGAAATCAGGAGCAGATCATTAAGTTAAATGGAAATTACCATATGTTTGTATAATTTTGAGGGTTCCTTTTGGAATTGATTTCTATGTATTCCGCTGTGGGCTGAGAAGATACTTCATATGATTTCAGTTTTTTAAAATTTATTAAGACTTGTTTTGTGGCCTATCATATGGTCTATCTTGGAGAATGTTCCATATGCTTATTAAAAGAATGTATATTCTGCAGTTCTCAGGTAGAATGTTTGGTAAATATCTGTTAGATTCATTTGTTCGTGAGTGCAGTTTAAGTGCAGTGTTTCTTTGTTGGCTTTCTACCTTGATGACCTGTCTAGTGCTGTCAGTGGAGTGTTGAAGTCCTGTACTATTGTTGTGTGGCTATCTCTTTTCTTAGGTTTTCTTAGGTCTAGTGGTAATTGTTTTATTAATCTGGGAGCTCTGAAGATAGGTGCTGATATATTTAGGATTTTTAGATCTTCTTGTTGAATCGATCCTTTTATCGTTATATAGTGACCATTTTTATCTACTTTTACTGTTGTTGCTTTAAACTCTGTTTTATCTGATATAGGAATAGCTACTCTTGCTCACTTTTGGTTTCTCTTTGTCTGAAATATCTTTTTCCACCCCTTTATCTTGAGAGTATAGGAATCCTTACATGAGAGGTCTGTGTCCTGAAAACAGCAGAGAATTTGGTTTGTGATTTTTAAAAATCCATTCTGCCAACCTGCATCTTTTAAGTGGGGCATTAGACCGTTTACTTCAATGGTAATATTGAGATCTGAGGGGCTGTTCCAGTCATTGTGTTGATTGTTACCTAGTGACTTTGTTTCCTCCGTTATTGTTTTATAAACCTTGTGAATTGTATGCTTTCAGGAGTTTCTATTCTGTTATATATCAACCTTTTATTTCAACATTGAGAACTTTTATAAATATTTCTTATAGGGCTGGTCTAGTATTCAAAGATTCCCTCAGCATTTGCTTGTTCAAGAAAGACTTTATTTTTCCTTCATTTTTGAAACTTAGTTTTGCTTGATACAAAATTCTTGGCTGATGATTTTTTTCCTATTTAAGGAGACTATAGATAGGACTCCAGTCCCTCCTGGCTTGTTAAGGTTTCTGCTGAGAAGTCTGCTGTTAGTCTGACAGGTTTTCTTTTACAGGTTATTTTTTAAAATTCTTTTTATTCAATCTTATTTATTTATTTTATTTTATTCTTTTTATTTTTGTCTGATTGGATTAATTTGAAAGCCTTGTCTTCAAACTCTAAAGTTCTTACTTCTATTTGGCATAGCCTACTGTTAAAACTTCCCACTACTTTTTTCTTTTCCCCCTTCGAGACAGAGTCTCTCTCTGTCGCCCAGGCTGGAGTAGTGTGATCTCAGCTCACTGCAACCTCCACCCACTGGGTTCAAGCACTTCTCCTGCTTCAGCCTCCCTAGTAGCTAGGATTACAGGTATATGCTACCATGCCCAGCTAATTTTTGTATTTTTAGTAGAGATAGGGTTTCGCCATGTTGGCCAGGGTTGTCTCAAACTCCTGACCTCAAGCGATCCATCCACCTTGGCCTCCCAAAGTGCTGGGATTGCAGGCGTGAGCCACCATGCCCGGCCCCCCACTACATTTTGTAGTTCCCTAAATGTGTCTTTCATTTCCAGAAGTTCTGATTGGTTTTTCTTTAAAATATCTTTCTCTTTAGAAAATTTTTCATTAAGATCCTGAATTGTTTTTAAAAATTTCTTTATGTTGGTTTTTACCTTGCTCTTGTATATTCTTGAGTAACTTAATAATCAACCTTTTGAATTCTTTATCTGGTATTTCAAAGATTTCATCTTGTTTTGTATCCACTGCTGGAGAGTTAGTGTGATCTTTTAGGGGGATTATAGAATGCTGTTTTTTCATATTACCAGAATTATTTTTCTAGTTCCTTCTAATTTGGGTGGACTGTTTCTTCTAATTATTTTTGAATTTATTTTTGATTTGACTGGGTTTTTTTTTAATTTATTTTTCCCCCCTTGAGGATGTGACTTTAATGTCTATAGTTTATTGTCACCTAGCTTCAGCTCTGGGTGCTTTCAGTAGTGAAGACCGTGTAGTAGTGAGTTCCTTCGTTACAGAGAATCTTTGTGTGATGATTTTCTCAGATGTTGGTAGTAATAGCGATGTACTGGGTCTGTGAGCAGGTTTACTGTTTCCTGTGGGACTGGAATTGCAGAAGTCTCACGAATCTTATCTCATTCTCCAGTGTTGTGCACTTAAAAATTCAGATGCCCACTCTGTTTCCTAAAACATTTTTTTCTCCAGTATTTTATTTACTGGATTGAACATTTCAGGCCTCAGACTGAAGGCACCCATGGGTAAAAACTGGTTGCAGCTAAAGCAGGTGGATAAATGCAGTACCCTAAGTTTGGCCTTGACAAACGTGGCAGGGGGAGCTCTCAGTGATACGCACTAAAGTGTTTTCAGGGGGAAGGGAGGGAGCCACAGGAAAGCAGTCTGCCTCCCAGTCACACTACTGACCTGGTGTTCCAGCTAATCAGATCAGACAGGCACCTTTTTTAATCTGCAAGAATACTGATGTTCCATATAGAGAGGGATTGTGGTCCTCATGGAAGCGTGAACGTGGAGACAGTCTTGTGGGATGCGGTCACCCTGAAGTGCTTCAGGAAGGCTGTCTACAGATGCACCCACATCATGCTCTCATGGGAAAAGCCCCAGCTGTGTCCGCAGTGGTGGGCAAGAGGGAGAAGTCCTGTTCTCCAAGACCCTTCACATGCCCCAGGGCTACCTGTTAAGGGAAAGCCCTAGATTTTCTCCACTGAGCCCAGCACTGCACTTGTCCCTCTGCTGAAGGAAACTTCCCACAAGCAGAAGGCCTGCAGTCTGGTTTCTTTTTTTCCCACAGGGTGCCCTCTCAGTGTGGTGCATTCCTTCCCCTGGGAGTAGCAGCCCCTGAGAACCTGGCTGCTGTGAATCCTGCTGCTCTTCTGGATCTGGCCACCCAGTGGGCTGCCATACTCCAGGGTGGTGCTGGGGAATGTCTGCAAGGGATCCAGTGAGATGACCTGTCCTCGAGTCTCCCAGCAGCGGGTACCAGCACCTGCTCTGGTAGGGTGGGAAGGGGAATGATGTAGACTCTGTGAGATTTCCTTCATTACAAATAGCCTTTGTGTGTTTTTTCAAATGCCAGCTGTAGTATTAATGTGCTGGGCACATAGACAGACACAGGACCTCCTGGTTAGCCAGAATGATGCAGGCAGTGGTGATAACTGAGGATGCACAGAAGTTTCCTACTTCCTTGGTGCTGTGTCATTGTGCTTGCAGATGTTGTGATGGGCTGTGCTGGTTGAGTTTTGCCAGGAGGTGGCGCTTGCAAAAGAGCGCCAGTTGCGGTGGTAGTGGTGGGATTTGTTTGCCTTAGGTTACCCAAGGGAAATACTCTGGAGTCTCAGACAATGGTTGGGGCCATGGATCTCCCAAAAGTCCCTGTCCATTGTGTTATGCTACCATGGCAGGTGGAGGTGCAAAGCTGGGTGGGGACTAGGTGAGGCCAGTCCACACTCTGGCTCCCCACATGCTGGCTCCCCAAATGGGGCAAGCAGCGGCCCCATTGGGGATCAGAGGGCAGTTCCCTGGCTGCTAGAGTAATGTTCCAGGGAGAAGCTCAGCTGCCTCTGCTGCACAAAAGAATCCACAGAAGGAGCTGGGGATATCAGGCGACAGTATGTCTCACTCACACAGGCTTGGCAAGGCAGGTCTCACACCTATAGGGTTGTGCTAGCAGCAGCTAGCTGGGTTCCAGTCAGCTTGTGCTTGGAACTCAAAATTGTCCCAGGCCATAAGCCTTCCTGAGGGACAGAAACCGCACTTTCAAGCCACGCCCCTCTTGATCCGCCTGTGGAACAAGGGGCATCCAGTTCCTGCAGCCTGGGCACACTTCTTGTTCACCCTGTGGTTCTGGCCAATGGAGTCATCCCCACTCAAGATGATACGGCAGCTCTCATTTGGGAGCTTCTCTCCACCTGTAACGGCAGCCTGAGTCAGCTGGCTGACTTCTGGGAGGACGCCTGTGAGGTAGGATCAGGAATGGCTTCCCTCTGTTCCCTGCTGGAGTCAGGGAATGCATGCAATGTATATGGGGATGCCACTTCTTCTTGTGTGCTCCCCACTGCTCACTCAGTCAGCTCCAGCGCGGGGGGAGTTAGGGCTTCCCCGTGGCCTGGACTGCCGGGCTTCCCAATGGAGGTGTGTTCCAGGGACCATTTCTCCCGTTCACATTCTGGAGGCTCACGATTTTCTACCTGGTTCGTCGTGTACACTGCTGCCCGCCTGTTCTTTCACAGGGTCTCTGGTTTCTTTAAGTTTTTCTGTTAAGGTCCTGTGTTGCTTCTTGGAAAAAAGTTTGCAGCGTGAATCCCTACACGCTATTTTGTCTTTCCAAGTGGGAGAGGCTTGGTCACAGTGCCTCCCATCTGTCATCTTGGGAAAAAAATTAGGGAAAATTAATTTTAGTATAAGCGTTCTTAGAGAAATGAATGTAGTCCCGGCCGGGAGCGGTGGCTCACGCCCGTAATCCCAGCACTTTGGGAGGCCGAGGCGGGCGGATCACGAGGTCAGGAGATTGAGACCATCCTGGCCAACATGGTGAAACCCCGTCCCTACTTAAAAAAAAAAAAAAAAATTAGCTGGGCTTGGTGGCGGCTGTAGTCCCAGCTACTCGGGAGGCTGAGGCAGGAGAATGGCGTGAACCTGGGAGGCAGAGCTTGCAGTGAGCCGAGATCACGCCACTGCGCTCTAGCCTGGGCGACAAAGCCAGACTCTGTCTCAAAAAAAAAAAAAAAAGAAATGAATGTAGCAATTGTTTATTTCTGCAGATATTCTGATTCATCTTGTGCTAATAATTAATATCTGTGTGTAATGGACACATATGCATACACCAAATGAAAGCGATCAAAATTTATTATTGTTTTCTAAAATAAACTACCTATTATAGAATCATAAGGAAGGAAAGATTGCCAAGGGAGTTTACAAAATTATCTCTGGGCTAGGCGTGGTGGCTCACACCGGCACTCCCAGCACTTTGGGAGGCCAAGGCGGGCAGATTATGAGGTCAGGAGCTCGAGACCAGCCTGGCCAACATGGTGAAACCCTGTCTCTACTAAAGATACAAAAAATTAGCCAGGCGTGGTGGCGCGTGCCTATAATCCCAGCTACTCAGGGGGCTGAGTCCAGAGAATTGCTTGAACCCAGGAGGTGGAGGTTGCAGTGAGCCAAGATCGCGCCATTGCACTCCATTCTGGGTGACAGGGCGAGACTCCATCTCAAAAAAAAAAAATTTCTGGAAGATGATTTTTTACTTTTAAAAGTACCTCCAGCAATGAGGACATTTTATATTCTCATCAGGAAGCTCTGTTAACTTTAGTATTCATAGTTGTTACCTTGCTCATAAATTCATTCATCGCTAAAACTCAGAATTCTGTTGACTTGATTTTTTAGTTCTTTTCTCTATGTGAATACTGGTCTTGCTTGATAATCATAGATATATTTGAAGACTTTTAAATCTTCAACTTGGATAATCATAGCTTTCTTTTCTTTTGTTTTTTGAGACGGAGTCTTGCCCTGTCACCTAGGCTGGAGTGCAGTGGCGGGATCTCAGCTCACTGCAACCTCTGCTTCCTGGATTCAAGCAGTTCTTGTGCCTCAGCATTCTGAGTAGCTGGGACTACAAGTGTGTACCACCACACATGGCTAATTTTTATATTTTTAGTAGAGATGGGGTTTTGCTATGTTGGCTGGTCTTGAACACGTGGCCTCAAGTGATCCGCCCACCTCAGCCTCCCAAAGTGCTGAGGTTACAGGCGTGAGCCACTGTGCCTGGCCTTTTTTTTTTTTTTTTTCTAAATACAGAGTCTCTGTTACCCAGGCTGGAGTGCAGTGGCATGATCAAGGCTCACTGAAGCTTAAATCTTCTGGGTCTGGCTTCAGCCTCCCAAGTAGCTGGGACCATGGGCATACACCACCATGCCTAGCTATTTATTTATTTTTTGTAGAGATGGGGTCTTGCTGTATTATCCAGGCTGGTTTTGAACCACTAGGCTTAAGTGATCCTCCCACCTTGACCTCCGAAAGTGCTAAGATTGCAGGTAGGGCCCACTGCAACCATCCTCAAATGTTGAAATATGTAATTGAAACCTTAAATCCCATGTTTTTTTCCCTCTTTGTCTTTTCATTTTCAAAATTTCAGAGTTCTGTGTAGGTTCATATTATTTAATTCTACCAGTTTAGTGTATTTTACAAATATTTATCTACTTAAGACCATATGCTTTTCCTGAGGTCATCTACTTCTACTCTAAATGTATTTATCCAAATCTGTCTTCTAAATCCCCTGGGTAGGCTGGGTCCAGTGGCTCACGCCTGTAATTCCAGCGCTTGGGAAGGCAAAGGCTGGAGGATCACTTGAGCTCAGGGGTTGGTGACCAGCCTGGGCAACACGGTGAAACCTTGTCTCTGAAAAAAAAAACCACCAAAAACTTAAGTTCCCTGGGTGCCTCAAATTTTATATTAATATGTCCCAAACTGAAGACATTGTTCCTGACCCTTTCCTGACTCTTTGTGATTTACTCTGCCCTCTGGTTTCCCCATCCTAGTAAATAACACCTAGAAAGTAGCACTGAAACATTGAAGCAGGAGAAATCTTGCACTCCAGTTTTCCCTCAAATTACGAATCCAGTCACTCACCAAGTTCTTTATTTTCTACCTGCTTATCATTTCTCATATCTTTTTTTTTTTTTTTTGAGACGACGTCTCACTCTGTTGCCCAGGCTAGAGTGCAATGGTGTGACCTCTGCTCACCACAAGCTCTGCCTCCTGGGTTTAAGCAATTCTCCTGCATCAGTCTCCCTAGTAGCTGGGATTACAGGCATGGACAACCACGCCCAGCTAATTTTTGTGTTTTTAGTAGAGACAGGGTTTCACCATATTGGCCAGGCTGGTCTCGAACTCCTGACCTCATGATCCGCCCACTTCTCAGCCTCCAAAAGTGCTGGGATTACAGGTGTGAGCCACTGTGCCGTGCCCGGCCTCATTTCTCGTATCTTATTATTGCAATTCACTTTTTTTTTTTTTTTTTAGGATGCCCAAAGAAAATGTGACAGTTCACTTTCTGACCTGTAATTTTGGAATAATCTTTTCTATTTTTGTCCTGACCATTCCTCCCACCCCCATGTTTATCTGTTTTTACATTGCCGCCAGGGTGACCTTTCTGAAATGTATTTGTGATGCTCTAACTCACCTGCTTACTGACTGGATCCCCAGTACATGAAAGGGAAAGTTCACATTCTAGCATAACACAGGTCTTTGGTGGTTTGGGCTGATTTTCCTGTTTTTTCTCTTCATCCTATTCCCTCTGACTGTGTTCCAGTTTTACATTACTTTGGTACCCTCATTTGTCGTGTTGTTTCATGCCTCATCCTTTTGTTTATGGTGCCCTGTCTAGAAACCTTTTACATTCCCACTCTGCATGTATGTCACACTGCTAGAAAGAAATACCCCAGACTGGGTAGTGTATAACAGAAAGAGGTTTAATTGACTCACACTTCCGCATGGCTGGGGAGGCCTCAGGAAACAATCATGGTGGAAGGCAAAAGGGAAGCAGGCAACTTCTTCACAAGGCCGTAGGAGAGTGAATTAATGCAGGAGGAACTACCAAACCCTTGTAAAACCATCAGATCTCATGAGAACTCACTCACTATCACGAGAACAGCATAGGGGAAACCACTCCATGATCCAGTTATCTCCTCTGGTCTCTCCCTTGACACATGAGGATTACAGTTCGAGATGAGATTTGGGTGGGGACACAGAGCCAAACCATATCACTACACTGGGTCTACCTCATAGTATGGCCCTCTCTTTGCATCATTTCCTGAGCTTCCCAGGTGGAACTGACTGTTCTCTTTTGTGCCCTCACTGTCCTTTATTCACTTCAGTTGTAGAACTAATGAATTATACTTTTCTGTTCTTACTTTTTTTTATTTCTCTCTACCCACACTTGATGACTATAGGACAGAATCTGTCTTCTGTTTATATTTTTAGTTTTTCCCAGGATAGTGCCTATGATGTGATAGACGCATAAGTGCTTATTGTCTTACTGACTGGTATAGTTTGGATGTGTGTCCTGCCCCAAATCTCATATTGAAATGTAATCCCCAGTGTTGGAGGTGGGACCTGGTGGGAGTTGATTGGATCATAGGGGCAGATTTCTAGTGAATGGTTTAGCAACATCCACATTGGTCCTGTCCTTGAGATAGCAAGTGAGTTCTCATGGGATCTGCTTCTTTAAAAGTGTGCAACACCTCCCCATCTTGCTCTCTGGCCCTGGCTCTGCCATGTGAGACACCTGCCCCCTCTTTGCCTTCTGCCATGATTATAAGCTTCCTGAGGCCTCCCCAGAAGCAGAAGCTGCTATGCCTCCTATACAGCCTGCAGAACCATGAGCCAGTGAAACTTCTTTTCTTCATGAATTACCCAGTCAGGTGTTTCTTTAAAAAAAAAAAACTATGCCCCCATCTTGGATGACCAGGTATTTCTTTATGGTAGTGCAAGAACGGACTAATACAGTGTCTGATTGAATGGGTAAGTGAATAAATACAGTGTTTTCTGAAGTTTTTTTTTTTTTTAATAGGAAGAACCAACAAAGCCAGCCATTGGAAAAAAAGAAAATGGTATTGATATTATTGAAAGTGCTCCACTAGAGCAAACAAATAATGATAATTTGACTTATGTTGATGAAGTACACAACAATAATAGAAGTGGTAAGTTAGTGGATATCTCTGAATATTTTTCTATCCTTAAATTCTATTCTGGGGGCCAGATGTGGCTCACACCTGTAATCCCAGCACTTTGGGAGGCTGAGGCAGGTGGATCACCTGAGGTCAGGAGTTCGAAACCAGCCTAGCCAAAATGATGAAACCCCATCTCTACTAAAAATACAAACATTAGCTGGGTGTGGTGGTGCGTGCCTATAATCCCAGGTACTCGGGAGGCTGAGGCAGAGAATTGCTTGAACCCAGGAGAAAGAAGTTGCAGTGGGCTGAGAGTGTGCCACTGCACTCTAGCCTGGGCGTCACAGCGAGACTGTCTCAAAAAAAAAAAAATTCTATTCTAAGACAACCAATTAACATATGCAGACCCAAATATTATATTCATTTTAAAAATATTTTTCTTTTGCTGTCTTTCTTCATGTTACTAATTTTTTCCTGAGACTGCATCAACCTTGTGAAATTCTTTTTTTGCTATTATTTTTATTTTATTGAAATATTCATGAATAGAGATAGACTTGTATATGTAATTTTTTTATTTTTATTTTTGTAGATTTATGTATTTAAAATTTACAATAGTAAATGTTCTCATGAATATATCTGTGTATCACATTTGATAGATATGATGTCTGCATTAGGATTAGGACAAGAGGAAGATATAGAATCACCTTGGGATTCTGAGGTACTTTTTATGGTTGTTACTATTATTTTAAAATATAAGCATTGAGTGATGTTAAAACATAAAGAGATGCTTTGACTTGACTTTTTTACCTCTGCATACGTCCATAAGGAACTACTTTCTTATATTTTTCAGTTCATAATAAAGTATGTGCTGAGTATATTACTGCTGCATAGTATATTTCTGCTAATTTGCAAGATTCATTTAAGAATCCAGTGTAGGATAGTGCAAAAAAAAAGAAAGGCTTAGAAGTCACATGGAATCAGTATGGGTTCTGAAGTTAAGTTTATCTAAAAACTAAAGAATTATTTCAGGTCGGCCCGGCAAGGTGGCTCACACCAGTAATCCCAGCACTTTGGGAGGCCGAGGCGGGCAGATCACGAGGTCAGGAGATGGAGACCATCCTGGCCAACATGGTGAAACCCCGTCTCTACAAAAATACAAAAAATTAAGGCCGGGCGCGGTGGCTCACACCTGTAATCCCAGCACTTTGGGAGGCCGAGGCTGGCGGATCACGAGGTCAGGAGATTGAGACCATCCTGGCTAACACGGTGAAACCCGGTCTCTACTAAAAATACAAAAAATTAGCTGGGCGACGCGGTGGGTGCCTGTAGTCCCAGCTACGCCGGAGGCTGAGGCAGGAGAATGGCGTGAACCCCGGGGGGCGGAACCTGTAGTGAGCCGAGATCGCGCCACTGCACTCCAGCCTGGATGAAAGAGCGAGACTCCTTCTCAAAAAAAAAAAAAAAAAAAGAGAAAAAAAAAAAATAATAATAATAATACAAAAAATTAGTCGGGTGTGGTGGTGTGTGCCTGTAGTCACCACTCGGGAGGCTGAGGCAGGGGAATTGCTTGAACCCGGGAGGCGGAGGTTGTAGTGAGCTGAGATCACGCCACTGCATCCTGGCAACAGAGCAAGACTCTGTCTCAAAAAAAAAAAAAAAGAAAGAATTATTTCAGGTTAGCCTTTGGCCAAGTGTATGATTCTGTGTTATGTATGGATGACTAAAAGTCCTAACGAGATTTGGAAATGGAAAGAAACAGTTCGGAATGTCTTTTTTTTTTTTTTTTTTTGACAACTTAGAACTTGAAAAGATAATGCCTGGGACTTTAAAGTATTAATATATATTTGTATAGATCTGCAGGGAACATTTCAGGAGAAAGAAGAATATGGAGAATAACAACAATTTGGTTGAGTGGTATTGTAATAAGTAGAAATGATTTTCAAAATCATTTCCAGTGACTTAATAAATATTCAGGGTACTTTTTGTAAACGTGAAGGCAGTAGTGTCAAGAAAGAATGGGAAAGTTGGAACAGGAATGTGGATTTCTAATTTGGGGTATAAGTTTCAGTAGACAGTTACTGGAGATATCCTATAGGAATATAGTGAGTTGACACTTGAGACCTTCCCAATGAGATTTTAAATGTTTGAGCTTGAATAAATTTCTTTTTATTGAGTACCAACCATGTGCTAGGCTGTTAGACACTGCATATACAAGATGAGGGCTTATGCTCTAGTAGTAGGAACTGAAAAACAAGTAAACCACAAACACTTATAAGTCACTATAAGTGCTTCATATGAAGAAAACAGAGAGTATTAGGTTAGAGAAAATTGAGGGAGTTTGTAGTTAGGATGGGGATCAGAGAGGGAATGAAATTCTATAGTCAGAGAAGATCTTTCTGAGTGTGACCTTAGATTGCCAACTAAAGGAAGAGAAGGAACAGCCATCTGAAGGGCTAGAAGGAGGGCATTCTGGGCAGAGAGCACAATCATCAAATCTGTTCATCATTTTGCTCTTAACATCTTAGAGTGACCAAGAAGCAGGAAGCGGGGTAACCATCATCATCATCATTTTTATTATTATAGTGCATAGAAAAGAAAATGTGCAAATAAGTGCCTGGCACATTTCACATGCTTAATACATAAATGTTCCTATTCTTCTATTTTTATGAAGGCTTGCTATACTTCTTTGAAATTATTTCTTAATTGGGAGAGTTTGTATTCTGTATCTTATATTTCCTTGCTTTTATGTAGACATAACATAAAGCAAAGTTTTTCTTACTGCTTTCTCATTTTAGTCAACCATTTTCCTATCAGTAAAAGTTGTATCAAAAAGTATTTAGATTTTTCTAAGCCATTGTTTACGTAAATGAAGCAGCTTCTGCAGTGTTCTATTTGTACTTAACAGGACATACTCCAGAGTTTTTTTTATCATGCCACATATCTTAACACTAAATATTTCTATAATTAGAAAGATTTTAAATGTTTAATGCTGTACTATAGCAAGTGTATTCTATTTTTTAAAATACACCTTTTTTTTCCTCTTAATCAGCAGCCCCCAAACCGGAATAGGTTCAGAGAAGCTCCCCTCTTATTTTTTGTGGGGAATACAAAGTAAAGTTAGGTCTTTTGATGTTAGTTCCCTGTTGAACTGTGCACATAAGTTAATATTTTATCTGTTAATATGTGTCCTTGGGCCTTCCGTGTTTGGTTCGCAGAGTCAATAGCCATCTGAAGATGAAAAGATAAGCTTAATCTAGTGAGCATATATGAGGTTCTTTATTGAAATGTTTTGGTTTTTAATACATGCTTATCTTATTTTTAAGCCTAATTGCTTTTAAAATAGGAAATTTGTATTATATTTGAAAGTGATTAGAAAATCTTTAGCAATTCATTCTTTTTGTAAAATTGAAACTCATTATTGATATTAATCTTAACAGAGTATCTCTGAGAATTTTCCACAGAAGTATGTTGATCCTTTAGCTGGGGCTGCAGATCGAAAAGAAAAAAATACAGGAAATGAACAAGCGGAAGGTAAGAGCTATATTTTATTTTAAAAAAGTCATTGGACAGAGTGTTTATTTAAAAACATGACTGTCGATATATTCTAATAGCCGAAGAAAATCACCTATTAAATGCATAGTAAGAATAAAGAGAGGTAAAATTGTGATAAGTTGTATATCTTAGGTGTCAGCAACAGATTAAATTGCTAGTGCCACTAAGGGAACTGAATTATTAGATCCATTTCAAAATACGTTAAGACCTGAGGGAGCCAGAAAAAGGAAGAAGAGAGCAGTAAAAGAGGACGTGAGAATGAGGAAGGCAGAGAGTACAGGGAGTGAATGAAGGACAAAGAAGCAAGTGTATGTAATGGAGAGTGGTAAAATAAAATAATTCTAGGGCCAGGCGCGGTGGCTCACGCCTGTAATCCCAGCACTTTCAGAGGCCGAGGCAGGCAGATCACTTGAGGTCAGGAGTTCGAGACCAGCCTGACCAACATGGTGAAACCCTGTCTCTACTAGAAATACAAAAATTAGCTGGGTGTGGTGGCACGCACCTGTAATTCCAGCTACTTGGGAGGCTGAGACAAGAGATTTGTTTGAACCTGGGAGGTGGAGGTGGCAGTGAGCTGAGATCACGTCACTGCACTCCAGCCTGGGCAACAGAGCAAGACTTCATCTCAAAAAAATAAAAATTTAAAAATAAAATAAAATAATTCTTTAGAAAATGGAAAAGCAGGGTATTAGAAAGGTAGGAAGAGTTTAAAATGAGCTTCCAGTACCAAAACTTGTCGGAGAAGTAGAGCAAAATTTACCCACTCTTCCTATCCTCCTCACTGTTGGGAAGGCAAGGATGGAGGTACTGGACCATCTATGGCACGTTTCATCTGCCATAGATGAACACAGGCATATGTGGTCAGCCATACATATCTATAATTTAATGTCATAGAAAATGTTACATCAGGCTGGGCATGGTGGCTCACACCTGTAATCCCAGCACTTCGGAAGGTAGATCACCTGAGGTCAGGAGTTCGACACCAGCCTGGCCGACATGGTGAAACCCTGTCTCTACTAAAAATACAAACATTAGCCAGGCATGGTGGCATATGCCTGTAATCGTAGCTACTTGGGAGGCTCAGGTAGGAGAATCACTTGAACCCAGGAGACGGAAGTTGCAGTGAGCCGAGATTGCACCACTGCACTCCAGCCTGGGCAACAGAGCAAGATTCTGTCTCAAAAAAAAAAAAAAAAAAAAAAAGAAAAGGTTACTTCATAGGATAGTATCTCAAAGGCCAGAAGAAGAGAATTGGAAAGAAGAGAGTAGGGTTGGTTATGGAGAGATCAAGGAAGCCATACTCTGATAAAAAGCCCACTAGCAACTTTATGACCTGTAATACAATTTCAGTTTGGGGGACATAGTAGGGAGGAACTTGACGCCAGATTCCAAAAGAGTAATCTAACATAAAAGAATGTAGAAGCAAACTAAGTATGGACCAGAGCTTCTTAAAATTTAATAAATCATCTGGGGATCTTGTTTAAAATGCACATTTTGATTGAGCAGGCCTGGGGTTCTGCATTTCTAATAAGTTCCCACATAATGCTGATGCTTCTGGTCCTTGGACCACACTCTGAGTAACAAGGGTATAGACTTCCTTTTTAAGAAATCTGAAAGAAGAGTCATTAGACAACAATTCAAGGCATAACAGGATCAGGATAAAGCATTATTTTTCTTTTATTTCTGAGCATGTTTCTAGCCAGAGAAGGAACAAAGAGATGGAGAAATAGAAATTGTAGATATAAGATAACTATTCTTAAATGAAGAGGAAAGAAGTGCTGAGAATGTTCCATAAAAAGAATATAGAATGGGAAAAATCAAGACCACAGATCTAGAGATTACTTTTGCAAAAGAAGAGAGATTGTGAGTGGGGAAAGGGAGGAAAGAAAGTAGTTAGCTAAGTCATCTTGGAGTTAACGATGAGGAAACTTGAGAGAACTCATTTCAGATGGATTCAGTGTATTTACACTCAAACAGATGATTAGATCATTTCTGCTCCAGAGACTATTGCAAGCAGGAGGGCATGCTAGAATTGGGGTAAACTACAGTGATTCATATCTCCTTTCTATAACTATCAGACATCAAAGATATATGTTGCTTTGGACTGATCGTGGTGGTTCGCCTGTCACTCAGCACTTTGGGAGGCCAAGGTGGGTGGGTTGCTGGGGCCCAGGAGTTTGAGACCAGCCTCGGCAACACGGCAAGACTGCATCTCTACAAAAACATACAAAAATTAGGCATGGTGGTGCATGGGCCTGTAGTTCAGCTATTCAGGAGGCTAAGGAGGAGGATTGCTTGAGCCTGGGAGGTTGAGGCTGCAGGGAGCAATGAGCCGTGATTTTGCCACTGCACTACAGTCCGGGTGACAGAGCGAGACTCTGTATCAAAAAAAAAAAAAAAAAAAATGTTGCATTGATAGTAATCAAATGAGTTTAATTTGAATATAGAAGCATTGGCTTTTTTCTTAAAGAAAGTTGCTTTTTGATAACGATAGCTTTTTTCATAAAATCCCTTAGAGGCTAACATGATATTTTAGAAATGAAAAAATTACAGTTAATAATTCCTTGAATACTAAAATTGTTATTTTCAATAAACACTGCATTGATTTAAAAAACTGCACTAATTTTGAAGTATAAAATGTTATTAATATCTAATTCTGTGGCAATTAAATTTTTTCCTTTTGATAAATATTTCAATATTGAAAGCTTATTATGTATTATTTCTTAGATGTGTTTTATGTACCTTCTTGCATGAGTGGATCAAGAAACTTTAAGATGGCTAAACTAGAGGATACAAGAAATGTAGGCATGCCAGTAGCCCACATGGGTATGGAAAAAAAATGAGTATTTTTGTTAACTGTTATTCTACAAGTGTATATCCAAGCTGATCAATTCAGAACACTTTCTCTGATGAGAAATGAGTTATATATCCAAGTAAAATGGCATCACAACTGTGTGCTTCCTAAATTACAGGATAAGTTGAAGAACATGGTAAATACTTGTAGTATAATGGTATAAATGATTCTGATGTGTTGCATTAAATATATGCTGTCGCATTTTACCATCAGCCTTGACATTTCTCCTCTCAGGGTCATGATTTGCCCCTCTAATTAAAGATTACTTTTCTTCACATCGACCAGCATGCTCACATTGGTATATGTGCACTTTTCTATTTTAGTTGTAGTCACTTGGAACATAATCTTAGATTCAAATCATAACTGCATGTTTTATTAAACCTATATTCCTGTTTTTTTCTCCAGTATACTTCTGTCATGTTGCTGTCCTAACCAAAATAAAAAACATCCCAACAATTAACATAATCATTTTCAAACCAAGCATGATGATTCAGGTCATACTAACACTGCATGAATTTATGATTGACTTTGTCATATTTACGTATAATTGATTATATGTGCCTTTTGCTTTTTAGAGTCTCCTGAGAGATATCTTCACTTGAAGGTAATAAGTTTTATATTTTCATCTTGAATTACTAAGTGCATATTGTATAAAGTATACATTATTTATTAATCATTTTGTTTCAAAACCCATTCAGCCTACCATTGAAATGAAAGATTCTGTTCCAAATAAAGCAGGAGGAATGAAGGATTTACAGACATCCAAAGCAGGTAAATGTTGCAATACATATTTAACTCTGGAAGGAAGTACGTTAAAATTTTTGAAATATTTGAAATGCTCACAGTTTTCTTATTCCTAATTCTTTTTTTCCCCAAATTTGATGGAAGGATTTTTAAAAACATTTTTTAAATTGAGACCGAGTCTTGCTCCATCACCCAGACTGGAATGCAGTGGCGTGATCTCGGCTCACTGCAACCTCTGCCTCCCAGGTTCAAGTGATTCTCCTGCCTCAGCCTCCTGAAAAATAGGTGGGATTACAGGTGTGCGTCACCACGCCTGGCAAATTTTTGTATTTTTAGTAGAGACGGGGTTTCACCATGTTGGCCAGACTGGTCTCAAACTCCTGACCTCAGGTGATCTGCCCGCCTCGGCCTCCCAAAGTTCTGGGATTACAGGCATGAGCCACCGTGCCCGGGTTTTGTTTTTTTTGTTTTTTGTTTTTTGTTTTTTTTGATACAGAGTCTCACTCTGTCGCCCAGGCTAGAGTGCAGTGGCATGATCTCGGCTCACTGCAGCCTCTGCCTCCTGGGTTCCAGCAGTTCTTCTGCCTCAAGCTCCCCGGGCACACACCTCATGCCTGGCTAACTGTATTTTTTTAGAGACGGGGTTTCACCGTGGTGGCCAGGCTGGTCTCGAACTCCTGATCTCGGGTGATACACCTGCCTTAGCCTCCCAAAGTGCTAGAATTACAGGGATGAGCCACCATGCCCAGACAGTAATTATTTTTAATTACCATTTGGTAGACATAGTCTTTTAAAACAACAATTCTGAAACTTTTTGGCTTTAGGGTCCTTTTATACTGTTAAAAATTATTGCATAGAGGTAACCAACATGCTGAATTAGCTATCATTCCCATTCCCATGCTCTTTTAAAACATTTACTGTATATGTATGTCTATAAATAATACATAGAATTTGTTTTCATGTCCTAAAATTTTATATAAATGGTTGTACATTGTACATATCATTCTTCAACCTTCTTTTGTTTTCCTAGCATTATATTTTTCAGATCTACCCTTTTGACACAAGTAGCTCTGGTTTAAGTTCTTTATAGTATTCCATTTTATTACTGTACATTTAATTAAACTGTCTTCATTCGGATAAACAATAATTAAATAAACATAAGAAACAGGCTGGACGTGGTGGCTCACACCTGTTATCCCAGCACTGTGGGAGGCTGAAGCAGGTGGATCACGAGGTCAGGAGATTGAGACCATCCTGGCTAACATGGTGAAACCCTATCTTTACCAAAAATACAAAAAATTAGCCAGGCGTGGTGGCGG
>NW_026652278.1:98517839-98554564 GCF_009828535.3 Hylobates moloch
AAAAAAAAAAAAAAAAACAAAACATAAAAATCACGTGGGCTGGGCGCGGTGCTCACACCTATAATCCTTGCACTTTGGGAGGCCGAGGTGGGCAGATCATGAGGTCAGGAGATCGAGACCATCCTGGCCAAGATGGTGAAACCCCGTCTCTACTAAAAAATACAAAAATTAGCTGGGTGTGGTGGCACATGCCTGTAATCCCAGCTACTCAGGAGGCTGAGGCAGGAGAATTGCTTGAACCAGGGAGTCGGAGGTTGCAGTGAGCCGAGATGGCGCCACTGAACTCCAGCCTGGCGACAGAGTGAGACTGGTCTGAAAAAAAAAAATCACTGGGGATTTCATTTTTGAAATGAAAATCATGCTTACCAATGAGGAGAAAAGTGATCTTTGTTTAAGTGGTTTGTAGCTGTTGATATGTACTATATTAGAAATTAAAACTGAAAAATGGAAAATACATGCATGTACAGCCATGCATTTGAATAGACTTTAGAGCTATGACCCATGAACCATTAGCCTATGATGTTATGATACATCCTAGCTTCGAAAAAGTCTACTTACTGTACACTTCTCAGACAATAAGGGTGAAAATGTCAAATATATTATGCATTATGCGACCTCTTGTACCCTTGAATGGATATTGGATTCTAGGGATACTTAGATGAAAATTTAGAACCACAGTTTTAAACCATATGTATGGTTTGTAGATGTCAGATGATAAATGGTCCCTTGATGATGAAATGGCCTTTAAAGTTTCACTTCTATGGTTTTTACTTCTTCTTTTGCTTGTCTTAAAAAGCTTAAATCCAACAATTTTGTTTATAAAGAAAAAAGGAAAATATTTTTGTTATATATTCATTTCTTGTTTCATGGCACTGTGTACTCTCTGGATCAAGTGTGGACCTAGATTTATTTTCAGGTAGGAACAATT
The DNA here is from genome assembly GCF_009828535.3 of Hylobates moloch. Classification (NCBI taxonomy): domain Eukaryota; kingdom Metazoa; phylum Chordata; class Mammalia; order Primates; family Hylobatidae; genus Hylobates; species Hylobates moloch. Next base: position 98,518,768 of record NW_026652278.1, read on the forward strand.
AGGTCACTTAAGGCCATCATTTTTTCTTTCTTTTTTCTTTTTTTTGAGACAGAGTCCCGCTCTGTTACCAGACTGGAGTGCAGTGGCACGATCTCGGCTCACTGCAACCTCTGCCTCCTGGGTTCAAGCGATTCTTCTGCCTCAGCCTCCCGAGTAGCTAGGACTACAGGCGCACACCAACACGCCCAGCTAAATTTTGTATTTTTAGTAGAGATGGGGTTTCACCATGTTGACCAGGATGATCTCTATCTCTTGACCTCGTGATCCACCCGCCTTGGCCTCCCAAAGTGCTGAGATTATAAGCGTGAGCCACCGCGCCTGGCCAAGGCCATCATTTTGTCTATAAATTTCTGATGTTTACCCAAGGCTTAAAAAGTAAATTCTGAACATACTGGTGCATTGAGGAAAGAGCATTTCATTGTATTAAGTTTTTTTTTTAAAGTTCATTTATTAAATGTTTTTGTCTTTAGAACACACACACACACACACACACACACACACACAATACTGTCATCCGTATTTAAACCTAAAATGGTTAGACAAAGTTTGTTCATAAAAAAATCATATCCCTGAAGAATCTTAATTATTAATAAACAAATGTCTTATGGAAAACAAAATAGGTAACAGACATTGCTGAGTGAATCAAAGTAAATAAGTAATACTAAAAAATAAAAACAGAAAAAAATCCGAGAGATGACAGTCAGTTAAACTTCTGTGAGCAAATGGCAAGTAAAGGACATGTAAAATACAATTCACCATGGAGCAGTAGTGTGTTTGTAGGATAGAGGTTGACATGGGACTGCTTCTATGAAGAAAGTTAGTCAAATTTATATTATTTACATTCTAATAAGTGAAAATTTTATTTTCAGAGTTTTCAGATTGGGACTCTACTAGTTTGACCCTCAGTGATAAGACTTGCCAAAGACCTGGGAATTTGAAAATCAATGATAAATATCTATCTTTATCACAGTCAGTGACCAAAAATCAGTCAACATCCACAGAACTGGGACAAATAGCTAAAGAAAAGATTACTACAGGAGCTGAGTTTCTATTAGAGAAAAATACTCTCCATGACCTGTATGAATCACAGCTACCAGAAAACAAAAAGCAAAGACAGTAACACAGAAGCACAAAGAATTCAATCCTAGAGTACCTTTGCTTGACTTTGTAATATCATAGTTATGACTTTTATTTTTTATTTTATTTTTTGAGATAGAATTTTGCTCTTGTTGCCCAAGCTGGAGTGCAATGGCATGATCTCAGCTCACTACAACCTCTGCCTCCCAGGTTCAAGCAATTCTCCTTCCTCAGCCTCCCAAGTAGCTGGGATTACAGGCATGCACCATCATGCCTGGCTAATTTTGTATTTTTAGTAGAGACAGGGTTTCACCATGTTGGTCAGGCTGGTCTTGAACTCCTGACCTCAGGTAATCCACCCATCTCAGCCTCCCAAATTGTGGGGATTACAGGCGTGCGCCACCTTGCCCGGCCTAGTTATAACTTAAAAAAATATATATTTTTGGCTGGGTCACACCTGTAATTCCAGCACTTTGGGAGGCCAAGGTGGGTGGATCATCTGAGGTCGGGAGTTCAAGACCAGCCTGGCCCACATGGTGAAACCCCATCTCTACTGAAAATATGAAAATTAGCTGGGCGTGGTGGCAGGTGCCTGTAATCCCAGCTGTTCAGGAGGCTGAGGCAGGAGAATCACTTGAACCCAGGAGGTGGAGGTTGCAGTGCGCCAAGATCACACAATTGCCCTCCAACCTGGGCGACAGAGCAAGACTCCGTCTCAAAAAAAAAAAAAAAAAGAAAAAGAATCATTTTTAGCAAAAGTACTTTGTGTTTACCCTCCTTATGTAACCTACAACCAAACAAAATACCTTTTAGCAGGGCATTTGTAGTCTTCCTCTAACCAAAACAATCTATGAATCACAAAGAGAATTAGGAGAGAGAGTAATTTTGTTTAGGTTAGTATAGAGCATAAACTTGAGAGTCAGTACCAGGATTATATTTAGAGTTTTGGGACTGGATGGAAAACTAGGTAGAGATCTAAAGATTGCCTACTCAAGCACAATGTGGTTTTTATGCTTTATTTTTACAGCTCTGAATTCACAAGTATTAGTTATAACTACATGTAATGTAACAAAAAAGCACCATCCAAATCAAATGTTATTTCTTATAATTTCTATGGCTTTAGATATTATAGAATGGACTGCCCCAGTATTAGTGGGACTCATTGAGAATTTGCTGTATAATGTATCCCCAGCTGTGTACACATAGTCTATCACCTTGTTTTAATGAATAGTTGTTCACTAGGAATATTTGTTATAAGGAGTGCTCTATCATTTAAAAAAGATATATGAAATTCAATTTTATTAGTAATTATTTTAGGACACCCAGTCTATTGATTAACTGCATCTAATGTGTTTTACTTTATGTACCAGTTTAACTCGGTGCCTTTAATCATATGATCTGGTCTACAGTAATACATCATATAATTTTTTTATCCCAATAGTTTTGTTTTCTTTTTCCCGCTTACTTGTAGAATTAATGTTGTATTTTACAGAAGATGATCAGTTATCCCCTAGAGTAGTGACTGCAAGCTATAAATCCAAAGTTACTTACCTATACATATATATGCTTGTTTGCTCTTATTTCTTCATGAGCTTGGTAGATCCAAGAAGCAGGACTTTTAAAACAAAATACCTAAATGAAATCCCTCAACACAGAAAGACATGAAACAGAAAAAGTATGAAGTAAACAAACAGTGCCTGTAGATTGTTTCACTTCTCATTTAATACCTTTTATAAAGTAATGAATAGAGTCAAGCTCTCCAGGGACCCAGATATATACATTTATTCATTTAATAAAAATTCACTCTATATTGGGTACTGATATTCTATATCCTAAATATTTTTGGAAACATTCCCTCAGTTTAGGCCTGCATTCTCCTTGTTTTGCAATATTGTCTTCTGATTCATCTCCCTTTATTTATTCATATGCCCCTGAAATTCGTCCTCCCCACAGTATTTAGGGTGATCTGTCTCCAATGCAAATAGGACCTGGAGTCCCTCTTGAAAACATAAATGTTCAAACATCTTAAGATTACATATAGGCTGGGTGCGGTGGCTCACGCCTGTAATCCCAGCACTTTGGGAGGCCGAGGCGGGCGGATCACGAGGTCAGGAGATCGAGACCATCCTAGCTAACACAGGGAAACCCCGTCTCTACTAAAAATACAAAAAATTAGCTGGGCGTGGTGGCAGGCGCCTGTAGTCCCAGCTACTCGGGAGGCTGAGGCAGGAGAATGGCGTGAACCCCAGGGGGCGGGGCCTGCAGTGAGCCGAGATCACGCCACTGCACTCCAGCCTGGGCGACAGCGAGACTCTGTCTCAAAAAAAAATAAAATAAAATAAAAAAGATTACATATAAGGCTTTCATCATCTGACTTCTGCCTAACTCTCCATCTTTAGCCCTTTCCCCTTTCTGCTCTTTTCTCTGGGATTACTCAACTGCTAGTGATGCTCTCCTCTCGGGTGCTTGTATTTTAGACAAATACATACGCTATTTGAGGCTTCTTTCCTTCTCTTGTTGCTGCCTTGCATGTTGTTACCCTTTCCTGCCCCAATTTTAGTCTGGCTAACCTCACTTTTTAAGTCTCAACTCAGGCATGATCTCTAGAAAAGCCACCTTTGACACCTTTTATTTACATTCTTGTGTGTGTGTGTGTGTGTGTGTGTGTGTGTGTGTGTGTGTGTGTGTAATGGAGTCTCGCTGGAGTGCAGCAGCACAATCTTGGCTCTCCGCAGCCTCCGCCTCCCGGTTTCAAGTGATTTTCCTGACTCAGCCTCCCGAGTAGCTGGGATCACAGGCACCCATCACCACGCCCAGCTCATTTTTGTATTTTTAGTAGACACGGCATTTCATCATGTTGGCCAGGCTGGTCTGGAACTCCTGGCCTCAAGTGATCCACCCACCTCGGCCTCCCAAAGTGCTGGGATTACAGATGTGAGCCACCGTGCCTGGTCTTATTTACATTCTTTAAACCCCAGTGTTTAGCACTTAGCAGGAACTCAGTAAATAATTATCATCGAGTAAAATAGATAAAGACTGTTTAGACAAAGATAACTTGAAAGATTGTCCCCTACCGTCTGGGAGCAAGGGCATAAACATATAAATAAATAATTTACAGTTCAGATTGAAAAGATACAGTACCAAGATAAGGTACTAAGACAGCCCCAAGGAAGGAGACACCTGTTTATCTGAGGGAAGATAGCTCTAATCGAGGAAGACTTTACATAGCTGTCTTAGTCTTAAAAGATGAAAAGAAATTTGTCAAAATAGCAGAAAACATTTCAGATGTAAGGAGTGTGATATACAATGATAAAGATGTAAAAGTAACAGTAATTTTGGAACTCATTAGTAATGAACAACACTCTTTGTGCCTTATTAAAAAGATACTGTTACAGAGAACATTATACAGTGTTACTTTATATATTCCTACTGTATCATAAAATTTTGTTTTGTTTCTGACAGTTTAGCTCATTTATGTTGGGTGAATGAATTTGTGAGTGAATATTTGAGATGTTTGTGTGGGTTGAACCTGGTATTGTCTAGTGTTACTAGTTTCCCCAAGTGGTTTGTTGAAGTTTTGGATAATGGTTGAAATTTTAATTAGATACCTCATTAAGTTGATACTTAGAAGTATTTCTTACTGAGAAGTAAATATTCCACTAAAGATTATGCTTCATTGAAACTTTGTGATTGTGCCAGTGCACTCCAGCTAGGCTGACAGAGTAAGGCCCTGTCTCCTAAACAAATAGAAGAAAACCCTCTCAATTTATAAAATAAAAATAAATGTTATTTTCTATTTCTATAAAGACTATACATTTTACCTAACTGTTCTAAGTAGTTCGTTTAACTAAATATTTGGATTTTTTCAGCTGAACATGACCTAGAAGTGGCATCAGAAGAAGAGCAAGAAAGGGAAGGAAGTGAAAATAACCAGCCACAGGTATTATATATGTTTTTTTAAATTTCTGGTTTAATATTGTTTTCTTTGCTTTAATGATGATGTAACATAGTCCAAATGAAATTACCTTTTAGACTACCCTTTTAGAATCAATAGATCATTATTTAATATTTAGTATTAAAAACGTTTTGACTAGTTAAAATATTCTTAGAATGTGTAGTAACCTATAGCTAATCTTTTGTTTTTGTTACAATCTTTACCCTTGGAACTGAAGCCAGAAATTTCCTGAGTATTGTTTCCTCTTTCATTTTTATAACTTTCTTACATGATAAAGATGGTAACATCAAATATTGAATCATATTATTAAGCAGTAGAAATTATGAACATTTTAACACTGATGGCCACTGAGTTGGATTCATCTTAAAGGAGTAATCATTCCCAGTGGTTCAGGATTTACACTTTTGTATTGCTGGTCACTAATTCCAAGGTTAAAGATTTATTCTGCCTTGTGATCTCTGTTGATTTCAGTGTCTACATTCAGGGAAAGAATGAGGTCAGAAAATCAACCCAGTTATTAAGAGAATCATTCCTTTCAGAATGGGATCTTTCTATTGTTAGGATATAAACAATAACTTTCTGATTATTTAAGTCTAGGAAATCAGTAAATATTATAGAATTTTTTTATCCACTATTAACCTTAGGATATATAAGAATTGGACTTAAGCTGATAGTCTATACAGATGCATAACACCATATTATGGTATATAATTTCAATTAAAATGTAAGAGTTTCCTTTTCTTTCTGATTGGTGTTTATTTTGGCTCCTAATAATTTAAACTTTCCCTACTCTCCAGTTAGAAATCTTTAGAAAAAGTACTCAAATGCACTGTAGGGGCTCAGTATTTGAGGTATGGTAAGGTAAAATCTTTTAAAACGAGGATGCCTTTGTAATGCTACAAATCATCTGCTAATTTATTTTTGGTAGATTTAACACACAATGAATTAAGTTTAATCCAAATTAACAGTGATAAACTTAACTTTGCTGGTTCATGTTTTTCTCCTATTTTAGGCTAAGGCAAATTAGTTTTTACTTCTTAGTTACAATCCAGTGATTTGGGAGTAACTAAACATAGATTAAGTGTAACAGTTAAATTTTAATTATTTCCTAATTTTTCTTTGTCCGTACTTGATTACTCAAGGATAAAGTTATTTTAAAAACATGCACCCTGACAGAAAAGACATCTGAAACACAAAACAAGCAAATTAGTCGTCCTCTTTCATGTCCGCAAAAAATGTCTCAAGAACCAGAACTGAATAAGGAGTGTGATAGAGAGGATGCATCTGTATATTCAGGACTTCCTTGTGTGCAAAACAATAAAGAAATGTGGACCAAACAAGGCAAATTAGAGTGGAAAAATAACTTAAAACTCATCACAAATGAGTTAAAGCAGAGCTGTGGTGAAACTTGTGAACAATACAAAATTACTGCTTCTCCTGGGGAAGAGCCACTACATAACTCTAAAGGAGGCACAAACTTAAAGGAAATACCTTCTTCTTTGACAAATAATATACTTGATTGTGATGAAAAAGATTCTCCTATCTCTGTACTATTCCAGGTGTTGCCTGAACAAAAAGAACTCAGTCTCGAAAATGGCTTTTCATCTCCTTCATACTCTGGGTCCCCAGAATATGCTTGCCAGTCATCTTCTAAACCTTATTTAAATGAAAATAAATTAGGCCATGGAAATGTTAACAAACCAGACACTGAACATGTTTTTAACACAGATAAGGATTTTTATAATGCTACAGAAAATAAAAAAGTAAGGAACCCAGAAGTAGTTACAGGTGAAATGAAAGAAGAGTTTGATATGCAAATGACAAAAAATATGAACCAAAATACCACTAATTGGAAATTAGACATCAGACATGTGCCTCAGTATAGTGATCCAAAAAGACCTTTTGATTTGATCTGCTCCAAAGAAATGAATCATATGATTCAAATAAAAAGACATAGTATTTCTGCTGGTACAGACGCTTACAAGAAAACAAAACCAATACAGAACTTGTTCCAGAAGCCATTGTATGATCATTGCGGTGCTAATAACCATAAAAGCATGGAACCTGAATTAGAAAATGTGAGGTCTTCTCCACCACATGGTGACAGAACATCAAAAGTATCTCTAAAAGAAGAATTACAGCAAGATATGCAAACGTTTAAAAATGAGATAGGCATGTTAAAAGTAGAGTTCCAGGCTTTGGAGAAAGAAAAAGTCCAACTTCAAAAAGAGGTAGAGGTTTGCTTGCTGCTACTCTTTTGTTTTTTTCTCTATCAATTGTTTGATCCATTCTGATTTTCTGCTTATGAAGAGCTCATGTATAAAATGGTGTTACCTAAATATGTAATTGTGTTTAGAAATGGATATTTCTGCTAAGTAACAGGAGTTAAGGAAAACATTCTCAAAATCTTTGTTCCTTAATCAACCTAAGAAGTCTATCAGTCTTCCAAGTGACATATGGACTGGGAAACTAATTTAGCCATATACCATGTGACCTTGTGAACCAGTATAAGCGTAAAGGAAATTGCCTTATGAAAGGTAGTAAGTGCTAGGGTTTTTTTCCCTATTTTCTTAAAGATGAATTTCTTTTATTTAAACAACAACATGGCAATGCAGTGGGAAAGAAGCAGTGACTGAGAAGAGGTATAAAAATGTATCTAGCCCTGAGTATTGTTAACAAATATTCCCAGCCAAAGGGATCTTTTTAATGTGCTTTCATGTGTGTAAGCTTATCTGTTTGACTCAAACTGTTAGAACTTATAATTCCATTTGGATTACTTTAAAGATTTTTGACAACAAATACATATACTTTCACATATTTTTTAAAACACCAGTCAAATATTTCTGTTGAACCAGACCTTTACATTATGTTGTTTAATAAAGTATGATAAGTTTGGGCATGTATACCATATCAGTAGCATAAATCCTCAGCCAGAAATTTAGTATTTAACTCCAAAGTAGAAAGCTGACTTCTGTACATTGAGTTTTAAAGATAAACAATAATCTGCAGATATTCTTCTTTTTCTTTCTTTCTTTTTTTTTTTTTTTTTTTTTTGAGACAGATTCTTACTCTGTGGCACAGGCTGCAGTGTGCAATGGCGTGATCTTGGCTCACTGCAACCTCCGCCTCCCGGGTTCAAGCAATTATCCTGCCACAGCCTCCTGAGTAGCTGGAATTACAGGCACACAGCACCACGCCCGGCTAATTTCTGTATTTTAATAGAGATGGGGTTTCACCATGTTGGCCAGGCTGGTCTTAAACTCCTGACCTCATGATCCACCCACCTCGGCCTCCCAAAGTGCTGGGATTACAGTCATGAGCCACTGTGCCCGGCCAATATTCTTCTTTAAAAGTAAAAGTAGATGAGGCTTCCCATACCCTGCTATGGCATTAAATTACTTTGCCAGTGTCACACTTTTAATTCATCTGATTAATTTGATGAATTTATCTGGTAATTTATCTGATTCAGCATTATGGAGTTATATCATCTCTTTTGGTGCCATAAAGTGCTAGATAATGCCACTTTAGGAGCTCTGGATGGATCATTTAATCTTTCTTGTTTACTCCCATTATCAGTAGATAATGAGGTTAACTTAGATAATTAATACTTATACTATATATCCTCCAGCTATAAAATTTTATAGTTATTGAATGTGAAATTCGGGAAGCATCTCATTCTCCAGAATTCCACACCAGCAACTCGGCAGTTTCACTCTGTTCCTTATGTTGTGGCAAACTTTGGTTTCTGTATTTCAGTGAGCACCTTCACTTTGATGATATCCCAGGATCCAAATGAAAAAAAGAATTATAAAAGACACTGGGGAAAAGAATATCTTAGTGCAGAAAGGGGAAAGATTCCTTTCTCTTCCTGGAGTGATGTCACATCCTCTAAATTTGGCTGCGTAGTGTAAAATCCAGGTGGTAAAGGCAGAAGAAGATGCATCTTGCGTCTTTGTCTTTTTATTTCTCTGTTTTTGCCAGTAAAATGGGGTGAAAATTCATAGTAGATAGTGAAGATTGGATGGGAGTAAAAGCACAAAATTAAGAAGAGCCCTTGAAATTTTGGAAAATTCTGTTTTACCCAAACAGAAATGAAGCAGACTTTACAAAAATTTCCTTGATAAAATTATAACAATAGCTGATAATTATGTAACAATTATATATACAATGATCCCATTAGAGTAAGCAGAAAATATTTTTATTGGCTAAAGTTACCACAGTTAAACTGAGTCAAATGATAAACTCAATGAAAACAAAGAAATTATTATTACTGAATAAAGTAATAACAATTCCTTAGTATCAAACTTTCATTAAAGGTTGAAGAAGAAAGGAAAAAACACAGAAATAATGAAATGGAAGTATCAGCAAACATACCTGATGGTGCTACTGATGATGCTGAAGATGATGATGATGATGATGATGGATTAATTCAAAAAAGAAAGAGTGGAGAAACTGATCATCAGCAATTTCCCAGGAAGGAAAATAAAGAGTATGCAAGGTAAGCTGATAGCATATTTAACAGCAGATAATTGTTATTGTGCTATAAAACGAATTCTAATTTGGACTAATATTCATGATTAATGAATTTTATACTTTTACTATGCAAGGGATATGCAACTTTGCCTTGCAATTAGAAAAATGCAAATTAACAAACAATGAGATACCAGGTTTTTCAATCATATTGATATTTTATTTAAAAAATAATACCCAGTGATGGCAAATGTGAGAAAAAAGGCGTTCTCATATGCTGTTGGTAAATGAAATTGGTAAATCCTTTTTGAAGGATAATTTAGTATGTATCAAAAATTCAAATATTTCCTATCTTTAACCTAACAGCTTTACTTCTGGGACTAGATTCTACAGGAAAGTATGACTTACGTAAAAATGCACACACACAAATTAAGGACATTTATTATATATTATGTATAATGTACAGTAAGCCTATGTATAATATATGTATAACATGTTAAATAATATATGTATTTTAAGGATATTTATATAAACACATTACATATGTACACATGTATGTTAAGGATATTTATTATAGTATCCCAAATGTTGGGCTCTCAAATTAATTTGAATTTTGCCAAGGGATTGCACAGAGGATCTGTAGTCCATGTAAACATTTCAGTATATTGGGTATTTTTAGGGGCTCACGCTCAACTCTTAACACAGTGGGAAATTTCAGTCTCTGTAAATTATGTAGGTATATGATAGTGATACCATTGTGCATGTTTTTAGACCATAAAAAAGTAGTTATGGCTGGGCGCGGTGGCTCATGCCTGTAATCCCAGCACTTTGGGAGGCCGAGGCAGGTGGATCACTTGAGGTCAAGAGTTCCAGACGAGCCTGGAAAACATGGTGAAACCCCATCTGTACTAAAAATACAAAATTAGGCAGGCATGGTGGCAGGCACCTGTAAACCCAGCTACTGGGGAGGCTGAGGCAGGAGAATCACTTGAACCCGGGAGGCAGAAGTTGCAGTGAGCCGAGATTGTGCCACTGCACTCCAAACTGGGTGACAGGGCGAGACTCCATCTCCAATAATAATTATTATTTTAATTATTGATATTTTATTTAAAAAATAATACCCAGTGATGGCAAATGTGAGAAAAAAGGCATTCTCATATGCTGTTGGTAAATGAAATTGGTAAATCCTTTTTGAAGGATAATTTAGTATGTATCAAAAATTCAAATATTTCCTATCTTTAACCTAACAGCTTTACTTCTGGGACTAGATTCTACAGGAAAGTATGACTTACGTAAAAATGCACACACACAAATTAAGGACATTATTATTATTTTAATAATAATAATTATTATTTTAATAATTATTATTTTAATAATTATTATTTTAATTATTTCAATAATAATTATTATTTTAATTATTATTTTAATAATAATTATTTTAATTATTATTTTAATTATTATTATTTTAATAATAATTATATTTTAATAATAATTATTTTAATAATAATAATTATTATTATTACAGTTTTTCTGGTGGTAAATCCAACTAGGGTAAAAGTCTATAAAAGTTACCAAATTCTTTTTTTTCTTTTTTTGAGATGGAGTTTTGCTCTTGTTGCCCAGGCTGGAGTGCAGTGGTGTGATCTCAGCTCACTGCAACCTCTGTCTCCCGGGCTCAAACAATTCTCCTGCCTCAACCTCCCGAGTAGCTGGGATTACAGGCCCACGCCACCACACCAGGCTAATTTTTTTGTATTTTTAGTAGAGATGGGGTTTCACCATCTTGGCCAGGCTGGTCTTGAACTCCTGACCTCGTGATCCACCTGCCTCAACCTCCCAAAGTGCCGGGATTACAAGTGTGAGCCTCCGTGCCCAGCCCATTATTTTATTTTCAAACAAAATCATAACTAGTCAGAATGTTGCTGTTTTGGAACTGCATATAATGACATATATGTATTCTAAAAGGATTTTTTCCCCCACCCAGGATATTTTCCTGATTTCTTCTTTCATGTTATATGTGTATCATGCTATTTTTAAAACTTCATTTAAATGAAACATTATGATGTTTAAAAACAAAACAAAAAATATAGCCCAAATCTAATTGCTACTTCCATGTCTGAAGACCATTGTTTGTAGGCAGTGAGCTCCAGCCTTCTGCTGTCGCATTCAAGTTTAGTGTAGCACTCACCTCTCTCTAGTTTCTTTCTCTTTTTCTTTCAAGTTCCTAGGAAACATCTAGATGGCGTGTGCCTAATGTGTGTTCACCTTCTATTCTCTAAGTAGAATGGTTTTCTCCCATTTTTTGTCTCGTGAACTCCTCTATTTTGTCTCTTCTGTTTTTTTTTTTATGGTTGTAATTCTTTATGTTTATTTTATTTATTTATTTATTTTTTAATTTTATTTTATTATTATACTTTAGGTTTTAGGGTACATGTGCACAATGTGCAGGTTTGTTACATATGTATCCATGTGCCATGTTGATTTCCTGCACCCATTAACTCGTCATTTACATTAGGTATATCTCCTAATGCTGTCCCTCCCCCCTCCCCCCACCCCACAACAGTCCCCGGAGTGTGATGTTCCCCTTCCTGTGTCCATGAGTTCTCATTGTTCAATTCCCACCTATGAGTGAGAACATGCGGTGTTTGGTTTTTCGTCCTTGCGATAGTTTACTGAGAATGATGGTTTCCAGTTTCATCCATGTCCCTACAAAGGACACGAACTCATCATTTTTTATGGCTGCATAGTATTCCATGGTGTATATGTGCCACATTTTCTTAATCCAGTCTATCGTTGTTGGACATTTGGGTTGGTTCCAACTCTTTGCTATTGTGAATAGTGCCGCAATAAACATATGTGTGCGTGTGTCTTTATAGCAGCATAATTTATAGTCCTTTGGGTATATACCCAGTAATGGGATGGCTGGGTCAAATGGTATTTCTAGTTCTAGATCCCTGAGGAATCGCCACACTGACTTCCTAGGCAATACCATTCAGGACATAGGCGTGGGCAAGGACTTCATGTCTAAAACACCAAAAGCAATGGCAACAAAAGCCAAAATTGACAAATGAGATCTAATTAAACTAAAGAGCTTCTGCACAGCAAAAGAAACTACCATCAGAGTGAACAGGCAACCTACAGAATGGGAGAAAATTTTTGCAACCTACTCATCTGACAAAGGGCTAATATCCAGAATCTACAATGAACTCAAACAAATTTACAAGAAAAAAACAAACAACCCCATCAAAAAGTGGGCAAAGGACATGAACAGACGCTTCTCAAAAGAAGACATTTATGCAGCCAAAAAACACATGAAAAAATGCTCATCATCACTGGCCATCAGAGAAATGCAAATCAAAACCACAATGAGATACCATCTCACACCAGTTAGAATGGCCATCATTAAAAAGTCAGGAAACAACAGGTGCTGGAGAGGATGTGGAGAAATAGGAACACTTTTACACTGTTGGTGGGACTGTAAACTAGTTCAACCATTGTCTCTTCTGTTTTAAAGCTGTCCTTATGTTCAGATATATCTTTTCATATATCAACTCTTACATATCACATTTTATCATAATGGTATGATAAAATTATGGTTTTTGAAGCAGGGAATATACATTTCCTCTTATGTTGTTGGTAATTTGTGTTTTTTGAATTAGTGAATGAATTGAGATGGGGGAAATGTTGGCATTTTATAAAAAAATTTTTTTATTCTTTGTCAGAATTATTAGAAAACATTGGCTTTTTAATGGATTTTTTATTCTTTCTTCTCCTTAACTCTCTTTCTGCATTTTGTTTCTTTTTTTTTCTTATATAACTGTCATTTCCCATGGATTTTTTAAAGTAGTGGTCCTGCCTTGCAAATGAAGGAAGTAAAGAGAACTGAAAAAGAAAAACAGACCTCAAAAGAATCTGTGAATTCACCAGTGTTTGAGAAGGCCAATTTACTAACCAGTGGCCTGCTACAAGTGGATGATGACAGCAGTTTAAGTGAAATAGATGAGGATGAAGGAAGGTAAAATCTATGATTTCTTTATTTCTCCACGGAGGAAGGTTAGTAGTAATTTTTTTCTGAAAATAGAATGATGTAGTCTTCCAAAGCTAGAGAACATCGACTGTTTCCATGCTGCTGAAAGATTAAGATGAGGACAAATGACTTTGACAAGCAGCCGTTTCGATAGATGGTCACCGTGGAGCCCTGACTATAGTGGATGGGTATAGACAGCATTTGAGAGAACTTGGACTGAGAGGCAATAGGTAAATGAGTGGTAACTGAAGAAGAATATAGGATTCAAGGGAGCCTTCTTTTTTATTTTAAAAATGCAAGCTTTTAGAGTATATTTACATGCTTTTGGGAGTGACCCAATAGAGAAGGAAATGCTTATGAAATTTAGTTTTGTTTGCATGTCTAAGTCTCAGAAAGCTTGATCCATTATCTTTTAAAGATTTATAATAAACTAATTGTCCTTAGAACTTCTATTTATGTAGTTTTTTGCTAAGAGGTTGTTCATTTAGAATTGTTTCAGAAATGGAATATTCTAATATAATTGAATGTGTCGACGATCTAAAAGTTAAACTCATATATGGATTTTAAAAAATTATCTAATAAAAAACATGCAAACATATAGGACATGCTGAATTGAATTTAAACATTTCTTGATAATTGAAGATATCAGAGTACTTTTGACAGTAGCATCATGAACAGCTATGACTTTGTAAGACTAAAAGATCAGGTGTATTAACTTAATAGTTGTTTAGATTCTGGGGAGAAAGGGAGGATTTTGTTTATGTACAGTAGAAAATTAACCTATTGACAATCTATCACAGACTATTACTTTTAGATTATAAAGTTCTAAAATATTAAAAACCATGTTGCCTTATGCCAGTAGTGTCATTAACATGTATTGTATGCTGACTAAGGATTTCTTTTTTTTTTTTTTTTTAGTCAAAGTCTTGTTCTGTTGCCCAGGCTGGAGTGCAGTGATGTGATCTCAGCTCACTGCAACCTCCATCTCCTGGATTCAAGCAATTCTCATGCCTCAGCCTCCCAAGTAGCTGGAACTACAGGTGCACACCACCATGCCCAGCTATTTTTTGTATTTTTAGTAGAGACAGGGTTTCGCCATGTTGGCCAGGCTGGTCCTGAACTCCTGACCTCAAGTGATCTGCCTGCTTTGGCCTCCCAAAGTGCTGGGATTACAGGCGTGAGCCACCGCACCCAGCTTCAGTAAGGATTTTTGAATGCATGAATAAAGAGTTGAGTAGATGAATGAACGTATGTTGATGAATTTCTTTAGAAAAAATAAATGTTGAGCTTATTGAAAGTAGGTTTCCAAATTGGCTAGATATAAGGTCTTTTTATTTTAAAAATATTGCAAGATTCAGAAATTATTATTTATAATTATAACCAGAAATAGAATGAAAATATAGATTCATCTGCTATCATATCACTTAAAAACAGTTGAAAATAAATATTACTTTCACAACACAGCAAAATATGTTTTAGAGCTAGAATTTTTGGGTTTGAATTTTGGGTCCGCTACTGACCAGCTATATGTGCTTAGGCAAGTTGCTTGGCTTTTCTGTGCCTACTTTCTTCCTTTATAAAATACCTAATATGTCATCAACCTCACAGAATTACTGTTAGGACTAAAATGAGTTTAACATATGTACAGTGCTTAGAATAATGCATAGTACCTGCACTGTGAGTCCTGAAAAAAGCTAACTAATATCATCATTCAAAAAGGGTTTCCCTCATGTAAGGGTGTTAAGTACTATATTCCAAATAGGTTTTAGTGCCAGTAAAAGCTTGTTTTTATTGAAAAGGTCAATTGCAAAAAAAAACCCGGTATATTTCTTTCTATTGAATAATACAAGTAACACTATGTTTTCCTTTTGCTTTGACTGTCAGGAAGCTTGATCTAAATTTGTTTGTTATGATATTATTAGTATATTTTTCTTGTCCCTTACTTTTACTTTTTCTGTTTATAGTTTAATACTCCTTGTAGAAAGTTATTATCTTCTACATTACCTGTAAAAAAGATTCCTGTAAACTTTATGAATAGGGTAAATAAATTACAAATGCAGAGCTTTTATTTAAAAAACAATATTTTTAGATATTCCTTGCATTTTACATATTTACTATTTGCCTGAAAGGTTTTTTTTTTCTTTTTTTAGGCCTACTAAGAAAACATCTAATGAAAAGAACAAGGTACTGTAAAAAATAAATTATCAAAATTATTGTTTAAAAAAATACATTATAAAAGATAAAATGGGGCTGGGCACGGTGGCTCACGCTTGTAATCCCAGCACTTTGGGAGGCCAAGGCGGGCGGATCACGAGGTCAGGAGATCGAGACCACGGTGAAACCCCGTCTCTACTAAAAATACAAAAAATTAGCCGGGCTTAGTGGCGGGTGCCTGTAGTCCCAGCTACTCGGAGAGGCTGAGGCAGGAGAATGGCGTGAACCTGGGAGGCGGAGCTTGCAGTGAGCCGAGATTGCGCCACTGCACTCCAGCCTGGGCGACAGAGCGAGACTCCGTCTCAAAAAAAAAAAAAGATAAAGTGGACTGGGCACAGTGGCTCACACCTGTAATCCCAGCACATTGGAAGGCTAAAGCAGGAAAGCAGGAGGATTGCTTGACTCCAGGAATTTGAGACCAGCCTAGGCAACATGGTGGGAGCCCTGTCTCTACAAAAATTAAGAAAAAATTAACCAGGCATGGTGAGCATGCCTGTAGTCCCAGCTACTTGGGAGGCTGAGGTGAGAGGATTGCTTGAGCCCAGGAGTTTGAAGCTGCAGAGAGCTATGATCACAATACTGCACTCCAGCCTGGGTGATAGAGCGAGACCTGATGTCAAAAAAAAAGAAAGAAAAAAGATGAAATGAAGAAAAAACAGAATCTTTTGTTGTAAAGACATTTACTTTGAAAAAGTGATTAAGAAGCAGTAGCCATTGATAAATATATCCTTTTAACAAAAATCAGTTCTTTTTAAGAAATACGTGTGTTTTGCTCATATAGAAAGATGGACAATTACCACTTCTGTATGTGCTATAAATATTTTGGGGACATTTTGAAACAATGTTATTTATTTCATAGGTCAAAAACCAAATACAGTCTATGGATGATGTTGATGACTTAACTCAGTCATCTGAAACAGCCTCAGAGGATTGTGAGCTGCCCCACTCTAGTTACAAGAATTTTATGTTGCTCATTGAACAACTTGGAATGGAGTGTAAAGGTAGGACCACTGCATAAATTTAAGGCCTTTTTATGTATCCCATTGTAATGCATGTAATGTAATAAGGTGAAATGTACACACACTTAGGATACATTATGCTGTGCTTAATTGGTGGCTACGATGCTGCCACTGTGCAAAGCTGAAGAGTTCTTTATATAATATATTCTTGATATTATTCTTTTATTAGCTATGTTTTTTGCAGGGATTTTTTTCTCTCAGTTTGTGGCTTGACTTTTCATTCTCTTTTTTTTTCATTTTAATTTTTTATTTTTTTGTTGACTTTTCATTCTCCTAATGGTATCTTTTGAAGAGCAGAAGTTTTTAATTTTGACGAAGTCCAATTTATCTGTTTAATTATGGATTTTGCTTTTTGTATCACATTTAAGAAGTCTTTGCTTAACACAGGGTCACAAAGATTTCCTCTTATGCTTTGTTTCTAGAAATTTTATAGATTTAGGTCTTTTTTTTGAGACAAAATCTCACTCTGTCACTTAGGCTGGAGTGCACTGTCACTGCAACCTCCACCTCCCAGGTTCAAGCGATTCTTGTGTCTCAGCCTCCTGAGTAGCTGGTATTATAGGCGTGTGCCACCACACCCAGCTTTTTTTTTTTTTTTTTTGTATTTTTTTGTTTGTTTTTTGTGTGTGTTTGTTTGTTTGCTTTTTGAGATGGAGTCTCGCTCTGTCGTCCAGGCTGGAGTGCAGTGGTGCGATCTCCGCTCACTGCAAGCTCTGCCTCCTGGGTTCACGCTATTCTCCTGCCTCAGCCTCCCAAGGCACCCGCCACCACGCCCGGCAAATTTTTTGTATTTTTAGTAGAGACAGGGTTTCACCGTGTTAGCCAGGATGGTCTCAATTTCCTGACCTCGTGATCCACCCACCTCGGCCTCCCAAAGTGCTGGGACTATAGGCGTGAGCCACCGTGCCCTGCCAGCTTTTTTGTATTTTTAATAGAGGCGGGGTTTCATCATGTTGGCCAGGCTGGTCTCAAACTCCTGACCTCAAGTGATCCACCCACCTTGGCCTCCCAGAGTGCTGGGATTTCGGGCGTGAGCCACCGTGCCCAGCCAGTTTTGGGTCTTACATTTAGGTCTGTGATCCATTTTGAGTTCATATTTTTGTATGGATTGAAGTATGGATTCAAGTTCATTTTTTTGGATATGGACATCCAATTGTTCCAGCATCATACATCAGAAAGGCTAGCCTTTTCCCACTGTGTTTGCCATTGTGCCTTTGTCAAAAATAAGTTGGCTGTGTACGTGTGGGTATACTTCTCAACTCTGTTGTGTTCTGTTGACCTACAGATGGTCCTGAGTTTTATCTCAGGTTTTGGGGTTTTTTTTTTTTTTTTGCTTGTAAGCTGTGACTCTTCGTTTTGCTATCTTAGTGGTTGCTTTAGGATTTATAGAATATGACTTGAACTTATCACAGTCCACCTTCAAATAATATCATACCACATCATATATGGTATAATTTTGTTATAGTTCTGGTATATGGTATAATTATAATAGTATGCTTTCATTTTTTTCTCTCCTAGCCATATCCTTTCTGAGTCTGTGGGATTATAGTTTTTATTAAGTTTAGAAAGTTTTGGCCAATTTTTCTTCACATTCTTTTTCTGTCTTTCTTCCTCCCTCTTTAGGGGCTTATATATTAGCTGCTTGGATTTTTTTCCATAGTTCATTGATGTCTCAAAGTTATGAATCTTTTCTTTTGTGATGGTTAATCTGTGTTTACTTTCATCTAATTTAGTTTTCATATTTGACATTGTAATTTGCATCTCTACAAGTGCAATTTGGTTTTTAAAAAATATCTTCCATGCCTCCACTTATCTTCTTGAGCTTTATTTTGAGGTACAGTTGAGTTACATATAAACAGCTTGACTTTTTCCTATCTTGCTTTTATGATTTGGGCTAATTCCCCACTCCTGAGGCAATACCTTTCTGATTATTCATTGTCTTGAGAAGTGTGAGTTTTTCCAGCCTGACTGTGGGAATGAACACACTTCCTGGTGCTGTGGAGGCACCAGGCAGGATTTCCTCTCCTTTTTTAAATGGGGTTTTTTCTTTGGTTTCAGGTAGTTTCCTAGCATACATGCACTGTTTGTTACTTTGCTCAATACCCAAGAGGGGATCTCTGCAGATCTCCAGAATTCTTTCTCTGTACCTCTCGCTCCTCTCTAGTGTTCTGTGATCTCTGTCTACTTTGCATTTACGAGACTCTCAGCTTCATCACTTCAACTCAGGGAGTCTGCTGGACTTTATGTCAGTTTTTCCTCCCCACATCATAGCCTAGAAACTCTGAAGGCAGGGCTCTGGGCATTCATAAGACCATAAGACTTACTTCCTTTGTTTCTTTTCTTTTCTTTTTTTTTTTTTTTTGAGACAAGAGTCTTGCTCTGTTGCCCAGGCTGGAGCACAGTGGTGCAATCTCAGCTCACTGCAACCTCCACCTCCTGGGTTCAAGCAATTCTCCTGCCTCAGACCCCCAAGTAGCTGTGATTACAGGCACCCACCACCATGCCCCGCTAATTTTTGTATTTTTAGTAGAGACAGGCTTTCACTATGTTGGCTAGACTGGTCTCAAACTCCTAACCTCAGGTGATCTGCCCACCTCGGCCTCCTAAAGTGCTGGGATTACAGGTGTGACCCACCACGCCTGGCCACTTCCTTTGTTTCTTGTCTGTCAAGGATCATTGTGTTCATTGCCTGAGTCCACTGTCTTGAAACTCATTGTTTCATGTATTTTGTCTGTTTTGTCTTTGGTAGTTTCAGGAAAGAAGGAAAGTTAGTACTTGAAGCAGACTGCAGTAGAGCCTCAGCACATGCTACAGACTGGCTGGAATGCTTTTCTTCCCCATTTGCTTAACTGCTGCCTTCTCATCCTTCATTTCTCAGTGTAGCCACCTCTCCCTCAGGGAAATCTTCCCTGGGCCCAGTATAGATCAAATTCTCTTTTGTGGTCATAGAACTCTGTTTCCTTACAGCATCTATCTGAATTCATAATTGTCACTTTTTTTGTCTTTGTTTCTTCACTATACTTTAAGCTAAGCAAGTGCAGAGGTCTTGTCTGTTTCATCTGCAGAGCTTAGTTTAATGTCTTCCACATTGTAGGCCCTCAGTATATAACTGGTCAGTGTCTTAATGAGTGAATGTTACAGTGTACAGTGTGTTATACGGGAAAAGTACTCATATATTTCTATCTTGTTTTCTTCCTGATACAGATTCTGTTAGCCTGTTGAAAATCCAGGATGCAGCTCTTTCATGTGAAAGATTATTAGAACTTAAAAAAAATCACTGTGAACTACTTACAGTAAAAATTAAAAAAATGGAAGATAAGGTTAATGTACTACAAAAGGAGCTATCTGAAACAAAAGAAATAAAATCACAGTTAGAGCATCAAAAAGTTGAATGGGAACGAGAACTGTGCTCTTTGAGGTATGATAGCCTAGTTCTAAATAAATGTTTAACTATTTATACTAAAGATATATAGAATTCTTGTAATTGCTGACTTACCTTCTGGGGCTTAGCAGGGAAGAAAACTTCTTAGTCTTGTGGAGAGTGAAATTCTTGGAAATAATATAACTAGTTCTTAACTATGAACTTCTACTAAATATATATTCTTTTAAATCACTTTAATGGCTATGTAGAAGTTTGTCATACGGAAGTCTCATTATTTAATACAGTAAGTTTTGGGTTTACGTTTTTTTATATTATAGTTAATGCTGGAAGGAATACCTTTTTATAAATCTTTTTCTACATTTCTAATTTTTTACTTTGAACAAATTCTTCAATATAGAATTATTTGTTTAAAGTATAGGAATTTTTTTTAAAAAGGCCTTTGATCCAGATTTTTAAATTGTTCTCAAGAAAGTTTATGTTAATTTACATTTAAATCAGTAGAGAATGAAATGGCCATTTTATCAGCCTAAATTTTTTTTTTTTTTTTTTGAGACGGAGTCTTGCTCTGTCACCCAGGCTGGAGTGCAGTGGCGCGATCTCCACTCACTGCAAGCTCCGCCTCCCAGGTTCACGCCATTCTCCTGCCTCAGCCTCTCCGAGTAGCTGGGACTACAGGCGCCCGCCACCACGCCCGGCTAATTTTTTGTATTTTTAGTAGAGACGGGGTTTCACCGTGGTCTCGATCTCCTGACCTTGTGATCTGCCCGCCTCGGCCTCCCAAAGTGCTGGGATTACAAGCGTGAGCCACCGCGCCCAGCCAAATTTTTTTTTTTTTTTTTTTTTTTTTGAGATGGAGTCTTGCTCTGTTGCCCAGGCTGGAGTGCATTGGCGCAATCTCGGCTCACTGTAACCTCTGCCTCCTGGATTCAAGCAATTCTCCCGCCTCAGCCTCACAAGAAGCTGGGATTACAGGAGCATGCCACCATGCCCAGCTAATTTTTGCATTTTTTTAGTAGAGACAAGGTTTCACCATGTTGGCCAGGCTGGTCTTGAACTCCTGACTTTGTGATCCTCCCACCTTGGCCTCCCAAAGTGCTGAGATTACAGGCATGAGCCACCGCACCCGGCCAGAACAATTTTATAGCTTTACTCTTAAGATGCATGAATTAAAAAATAAAATGGTGAGTGATTATTGAAAGCGATCTCTCATATACAGATAAAATTAATTCAAAGTTCTGTGTTGAAAACGCGTATTAGGGCCGGGCACGGTGGCTCACGCTTGTAATCCCAGCACTTTGGGAGGCCGAGGCGGGCGAATCACGAGGTCAGGAGATCGAGACCACGGTGAAACCCCATCTCTACTAAAAATACAAAAAATTAGCCGGGCGTGGTGGCAGGCGCCTGTAGTCCCAGCTACTCGGAGAGGCTGAGGCAGGAGAATGGCGTGAACCCGGGAGGCGGAGCTTGCAGTGAGCCGAGATTGCGCCACTGCACTCCAGCCTGGGCGACAGAGCGAGACTCCGTCTCAAAAAAAAAAGAAAACGCATATTATTCTTTATGGTTTACTTAAATATTAGATCCTGTTTTGTTCCAAAAGAGATTTTAAAATTGTTTATGCAATATGTAATAATCAGGAAGGTATGTTGAAAGTGTTACCAGAAAAAGAAACATAAAAAGTGTGGGGTAACCAATATTAGGCTCCTTAGCCTAATCTTTAATTATACTATTCTACAGATATATGTTATATGAAAGACATCTGAGGGTGTTTTCTTACACTGTAATAATTTTTAGGGATACTTGCAATATTTCATAAAAACAAAAATTTATTTCTATTGGATTTATAAACGTTTTACTAAACTAACTTCTTTTTAGTAAACTGCAAATGATCTTTCCTAATTGAGGAGTAATTATGACTGTTTAAAAAAAAGTTTTTTTTTGAGATGGAATCTCACTCTGTTGCCCAGGCTGGAGTGCAGTGGCGTGATCTCGGCTCACTGCAACATCCACCTCCCGGGTTCAAAGGGTTCTCTTGCCTCAGTCTCCTGAGTAGCTGGGATGACAGATGTCTGCCACCACACCTGGCTGATTTTTTGTATTTTTAGTAGAGATGTGGTTTCACCCTGTTGGCCAGGCTGGTCTCGAACTCCTGACTTCAAGTGATCTGCCCACCTCGGCCTCCCAAAGTGATAGGATTACAGGCATGAACCACTGGCACCAAGCCAAAAAGATAATTTTCAACTTGCATCTTTACTGGATCATTTCCAATATCTTTTTCCATAATATTTACCAGAGGTACTCATAACAGAAACTTACCAGTTAGCAGAATGTTCTTTCATCACTACCTTTCAAGTATATATGTCCTTTGGAAAAGACTGAAGTGAGAAATTAAAAATCACAGAACTAGAAAGGAAAAATACTCAAGAACATAGAAATTGTATTAGGGTAATAAACCAAAATATGAAGCCGCAGATCACACAATGAACTTTTTATCTTATAACAATACAGATTTTAAGGTAAGCATATTTAACTGCAGATTTAGCTTAAACCAAGAAGAAGAGAAGAGAAGAAATGCTGATATATTGTATGAAAAAATTAGGGAACAGTTAAGAAGGAAAGAAGAGCAATATAGGAAAGAAGTTGAAGTGAAACAACAGCTTGAACTGAGTCTCCAAACACTGGAGATGGAATTGAGGACTGTAAAAAGTAATTTGAATCAGGTAAATTTGATTTAATATATATTATCTAGGTTTAAAACAAAAATGTTATCTCATCTTAAGCTGACCTATGACCTTTATAACTAAAATTACTCATGATAAATCTTGGCACCTAATACATGCTCAGTCTCTGTTTTCTGAATGAAGGAATGGAGGGTAAGTTGAGTTTAATCATTAACATAAATGTTAATTTAGGCATTTAATGTTAAATTACAGGCTAAATAGCTCTAAAATTATGATGAAACTAGTAAAATGTTTTGACATTTTATTTCGCAATTCTGTATTTGCCTGTATTTAAGAACCATTTTTGCTTTTTGATGAATTTAGCTGTCATTTATGTGATTAAAATTTGAGTAATTCTTGAGTAATAAAGGTTCTTGCATTTTAATATGCTATTTCCTTTTTATAAGTTTTTTGTTTTAAAATTCTGCTCTTGTTAACCTTTTAGACTTTTAAAAAATGCTAATAGACCCAAAATTTAATGTATCTCTAGGTCGTACAAGAGCGAAATGATGCTCAGAGGCAACTTTCTCGAGAACAGAATGCCAGAATGTTACAAGATGGAATTCTGACCAATCACCTTTCCAAACAAAAGGAGATTGAAATGGCTCAAAAGAAAATGAATTCTGAGGTATTTCTATTTCCTTTAGTCATTTTCA
Source organism: Hylobates moloch (assembly GCF_009828535.3). Classification (NCBI taxonomy): domain Eukaryota; kingdom Metazoa; phylum Chordata; class Mammalia; order Primates; family Hylobatidae; genus Hylobates; species Hylobates moloch. Next base: position 98,542,285 of record NW_026652278.1, read on the forward strand.
AATATGTGTGTATATGTATTTATATGTGTATATATTTTAAAAACCAACTATATATGCATCTTGGAAAGTATCGAGGATTTTTAAACCATATATGTATATCTTGGGGGTAGTGGTAGTGTTTTTGGTCCATTGGATAAAGTGATGTTCTTAATTCAGCTCCACTTGTCTGCAGCAGTCAAGTAATGACATTCAGAATGGCCTCATCCACAGGGGAAGCTTTTAATAATATCTTCCATGGGAATTGATGGTCTTTCTACAATCTCAAAACCCTTGCTACTAACAATAGATGCTTGAGTTTTTGGAAGTGATTTTATCACCTTGATATATTAATAGAGAGGTTAGTTTATTGCTTCTACCCATAGGAAGGGAGGAAAAGTACAGCCAGTTCAGAGACATATTTTGGATGTTATTCTTCTCACTTTTGAGAAGAGTAATAGTTTACTGCAAGTAGTATCTTATTTTGGTACAAAGAGCTTTTGAAACAATGATAGGCCATGATACATACTTAGTGATAATTTCGTGATAAGTATTTTGTTCCTAGTAAAACAGTTCAGCATATTTCTCCCTGTTTCACATTATTAGGTTTTCAAACATTATGAAGAGGAAACAAAAGTTATTGCGACAACAAATAATCTCGTGATTTTCTAAGAGGAACTCTACAAATTTTGTCCTATTTACCATTAGTGTTGTAAAATAAAAGGCTTCTTTTGTATTTAAATATTTATACCACAGAAATAACTGATTTAGTGAAAGAACACTACAAATAGAGTCAGAAGACCCAGGGAAAATCATAGAGATGCTTATTTTTTTTTAACTTTTCCTTTTTAAAATTGTGATACTAAATGAGTTCATTGGTATATGTAGAAGTGCTTAGTACAATGCCTAGATTTATTATTCATCAATAAACGTAATTGTTATAACTGACTATAAAGATGTGAGAAAAGTAGAATATCTATAGAATATTCTCAGAAAAAAGGAACTTGAAAAACTTCGAGAAATTTCGTCTGTCCAAATATATGCAGAGCCAAGGCTTTTACTATGGGTTGGTGTATGGGTTAGATATCAGAGTATAAACCCAATTTTTTAATGTGGTCAAATTATTAATCTTTTATGCTTTTGAATTTGTTGTACTTCAGTAAAAGGCCCTTCCAATTCTGTGATTCTTAAAAATTTTCTAGTGGTTTCTTTTTTACTTTCATGGATTGTCTTCAAATAAATTTTTGAACTTTTGGGAGTTTATGCTCTATACGGTTTGAGTTTTGATCTTTTTTTTTCAGTTGGATATACACTTATTGCAACCCTTTATTGTAAAATGTACAGTTTATTATTTAATTTCAGAGGAAATCATGATCTGTCATTTTCTTGGGTGCTAGCTCAAAGTTTCCTTTGTTTTACTTAGAATTCTCATAGTCATGAAGAAGAAAAAGACCTATTGCATGAAAATAGCATGTTGCAGGAAGAAATTGCTATGCTAAGACTAGAAATAGACACAATAAAAAATCAAAACCAGGAAAAAGAAAAGAAATGTTTTGAGGACCTTGAAATTGTAAAAGAAAAGAATGAAGACCTTCAGAAGACTATAAAACAGAATGAGGAAACATTAACACAAACAATATCCCAGTATAATGGACGGCTTAGTGTTCTGACAGCTGAGAATGCAATGCTAAATTCTAAACTGGAGAATGAAAAGCAAAGCAAGGAAAGACTGGAAGCAGAAGTTGAATCATACTGTTCTAGATTGGCTGCTGCTATACGTGATCGTGATCAAAGTGAGACATCAAAAAGAGACCTAGAACTTGCTTTCCAGAGAGCAAGAGATGAGTGTTCTCGTTTACAAGACAAAATGAATTTTGATGTGTCTAACCTAAAAGATAACAATGAGATTCTTTCTCAACAACTATTTAAAACTGAAAGTAAACTCAATAGCCTAGAAATTGAGCTCCATCACACGAGAGATGCCCTCAGAGAAAAGACTTTGGGTTTAGAACGGGTACAAAAGGACCTAAGCCAAACACAGTGTCAAATGAAGGAAATGGAACAAAAGTATCAAAATGAACAAGTTAAAGTGAATAAATACATTGGAAAGCAGGAGTCTGTAGAGGAGAGATTGTCTCAGCTACAAAGTGAGAATATGTTGCTTCGACAACAACTGGATGATGCCCACAACAAGGCTGACAATAAAGAGAAGACAGTGATTAATATCCAAGACCAGTTTCATGCTATTGTGCAAAAACTTCAAGCTGAAAGCGAAAAGCAAAGTCTTCTGCTAGAAGAAAGAAATAAGGAGTTAATCAGTGAATGTAATCACTTAAAAGAAAGACAGTATCAGTATGAAAATGAAAAGGCAGAAAGAGAAGTAAGTATCAAGAAAGATAAATATTTTTCAAACCTCCTGAAAGAAAATTTAAAATAATATATGGTTATGTAGTTAACTATAAAAATAGATAAGTTTATTTACTCTATCAGTCTAGAAACATCCCTTGTTTTCAGCAAATAAAAGAGCTGAGAGATGCTTTACTTTGAGTAAAGACATTGTATCATCTATGAAATTTTGAGTTTTAAGTTATGAATTGTTAATAGATTAGTATGAATAGTAAACTAATGTGAATAATGTAGTCTTTCACTGCTGAAGTAATAATTTTAATGTCTTTATGTTGCCACATCTTAAGAACATTTCCATTTATCTGCCACCATGAAACAGATAAATGGAAATGCTCATACCTGAAATGAGTATTTTGAAGATTCAATTAAGTGTGTTATTTTGACAGTTAATTCCAGATTTCCCAGATACAGACGTATATTGCTATATCTCTTAATACTTTTCTGTCAGTAGCTTTTTATATATTTCAGTTGATGTGATTTTATTTTTATTCTTGTCAATTTGACTTGTCTAAAATATTTCAGTCTCAAATTACATACTGTTATGATCTCTCAATTCTTTAAAGCGTATACTTTTTATTAAACCATAATTTGGGGCAAATATGAATTTTAGCAGCCATATTTGATTTAATCTCCCCACTGGTATGTATAATTTACTTTGAATATATTATGAGCAAATAATTTGCTCATAATTTTCATTTCTATGCCCAATGACTATCATTTGGGTATAACTTTGTTCCGTATAAAGATAAATGTAGCGATTTGTGATTTATTAGTTTGGCATTGGACCACCATTTTCACACTAGTGAGGGGTGGCAGGATTCACAGGCAGCAAGAATGGGGTGAGTAGGGGACAGTCATAGCAGCTGAGGTCAGGGAGGCAGGTGGAGGCTAGGTTACCTAGGGCCTCTAAGGCCATTGGAATTTACCTGTATTCTGAGATAGGAATCTACTGGAATAATTTGAGCAAGCAATTAAATATGTGAGGAGCTCTGGAGTTGATATTCTAATAAAAAAGAGCAAAAATATTTCATAGGGTACAATCACTACCAGTTCCACTCACATGACTATTTCGAGACTTCAGTAGGTTGTTAAGCATTGTAAATTCATCAGGGGATGGATGAATAATGGGCTGAATCTGTTGTCTAAGTAACGTCATAACTAATTGGCAGGAAGGTAACACCTGTATCCTTAACTGAATTCAGTAATAAATAGGAATGTGTACATATGAGGACAAGAAGGTGAATCAACGTATGTGGTAATATTTTTAAGTTACGTATGTCATAGTTAAATATTATTAACATAATTTATTTTTTAATACAACTTAATAATAAGGTGATTTATAAAATCAGTAACAAAAATGTCTTATCAGGTTGTTGTGAGACAACTTCAACAAGAACTAGCTGATACCCTAAAAAAACAATCTATGTCAGAGGCTTCACTGGAGGTTACATCACGTTATCGTATTAATTTAGAAGATGAGACACAGGATTTAAAGAAGAAATTAGGTCAAATCAGAAATCAAGTATGTATGAAATTTAACATGTCAACAGTTAATCTATAACTGGTTAAATATATAGTGTTTTGTCATACTAATTTAGTGGGTAGCCTTCTTTTGTATTCTCATTATAATTAATTTAAATTTTATTATCTTTTTTTTGAGACGGAGTCTCGCTCTATTGCTCAGGCTGGAGTGTGGTGGCACAGTGGCGCGATCTTAGCTCAGTGCAAGCCCCACCTCCCAGGCTCACGCCATTCTCCTGCCTCGGCCTCCCGAGTAGCTGGGACTACAGGCGCCCACCGCCACGCCTGGCTAATTTTTTGTGTGTGCGTTTTTTTTTTTTTTTTTTTTTTAGTAGAGACGAAGTTTCACCGTGTTAACTAGGATGGTCTAGATCTCCTGACCTCGTGATCCACCCGCCTCAGCCTCCCAAAGTTCTGGGATTACAGGCGTGAGCCACCACGCCCATCCTAAATTTTATTGTCTTTATAATACACTTGCTTCTTTATTTATTTATTTTTTTGAGACAGAGTCTCATTCTGTTGCCCAGGCTGGAGTACAGTGGCACTGTCTCAGCTCACTGCAACCTTCACCTCCCCATTTCAAGTGATTCTCCTGCCTCAGCCTCCTGAGTAGCTGGCATTACAGGTGTGTGCCAGTATGCCCAGCTAATTTTTGTTTTTTGTTTTCTTTTTTTGAGACAGAGTCTCGCTCTGTAGACTAGGCTGGAGTGCAGTGGCGTGATTTTGGCTCACTGCAACCTCTGCCTCCTGGGTTCAAGTGTTTCTTCTGCCTCAGCCTCCCAAGTAGCTGGGATTACAGGCACCCACCACCATGCCTGGCTAATTTTTGTATTTACAGTAGAGATAGGGTTTTGCCATGTTGGCCAGGCTGGTCTCAAACTCCTAACCTCAGGTGATCCACCCTCCTCGGCCTCCCAGAGTAACTGTGATTACAGGTGTGAGCCACCGCGCCTGGCCTAATTTTTGTATTTTTAATAGAGATGGGGTTTCACCATGTTGGCCAGGCTGGTCTCGAATTCCTGACTTCGGGTGTTCCACCTGCCTGGGCCTCCCAAAGTGCTAGTATTACAGATGTGAGCCACCGCACCTATCTTGTTTATTAAACTCTTTCATTCTGCCATTTTTTCTTATAATTGCACATTTTAAAAAATAATATTTACCCTTAGGAAAGTTGAGAATTATACATCATTCCTCATGGAAGTTGAGAGAGTTTTTTCCTGTTAAACAGTATTTTATAGTGATTTTTCTATTGTCATGGCAAGCCAGATTAAGTTAGAGGATAATGTTTAATGGAATGTTCCAGAAAATTGTCTTATTTCTTCTTTTCACTTTTGTGAATGGATACAGAATCTGTGTTGATTTATTTTATGGATTTCAAATTAATTTGTACAGAAAGGCCATTAACTTTTCTCCAAAATGCAAATGTTTTAGGTTAATTTATAAACTATTTGAAATAGGCATTTCCTCCATTTTCCTTTCATTTAAAATATATTATAAAAACATAGAAATATTTAGATTATGTATAGCATGTATATCTAAACTAGAGAATTAAGAAAATTATCTAGATCCCTCCATTGGATTTTTAAAAAACAACATTATTGAGATATAATTTACATACCATACAGTTCACTCATTTAAGGTATACAGTTCAGTGTCTCTTAGATTATTTACATAGTTGTGTAACCATTACAACAGTCAATTTTAGAACATTGTTATCACCCTGAAAAGAAACCCCACATCCCTTAGCCATCACCACCATCCCTGTCCATGTCCCTCCACCTTCTCCAGTCCTAGGCAACCACCATCTACTTTTTGTCTCCTTACATTTGCCTGTTCTGAACATTTCATATAAATAGAGTTATACAATATGCAGTCTTTTAGGAGTGGCTTCTTTTACTTAGCATGTTTTTGGGGTTCATCTGTGTTGTAGCACATATCAGTACTTCATTTCTTTTTATTGTCTAATAATATTCTATTGTATGGCTATACCAGTTATCCATTCATCAGCGGATGGGCCTCTAGATTGTTTCTACTTTTTGGCTACTGTAAATAATGCTGCGATGAACATTCATTTATAAGACATATGTTTTTATTCTCCTGCCACTGGATTTTATCTTCAGAGTTAATCGGGCGGCTTTCACCATCTCTCTGCTTTACTCCTGCTGTTCTTCCTGCCTTTGCAGTTTCTGTTCATCTAGCCTCATTCATTCAGACGTGGCACACAATTCCCCCTCCTTTCAGAAGCTTTCTCTGACTGTTCTGGATCTCACTGACCTCACATTTTAGCACTCTTTGTCTAGTCTGTGTAGAACAATTTGCCCTTAATTTAACTTCACTTTTATTTTTTCATAAGAGAGAAACTTGTCTAATTACAAATTTGCCTACGAGGTGAATAATATCTGATAATGCCTGTCACCTGTCCTTGTATAAATTGAAAATATTTTAGCTTAGCAATTGTTAGGTTAAAATTACTTTATATTATACTAAGAATTTCTTCTTTGAGACATTGATATAATAAAGCTTTTATTCTATTTTTATTATTTTATTTTTTTTACAAGCCCACAGCTAACATAGGTGGTTATTCTAAATATATTTTAAGTAATTAAATATAACTAGAAACCACTTAATCTAGTAAAGGAAAGATATTCAATCAAATGCTCATGTTTTTCACACTATAAAAAAATCTAAATTTACATTTCTTTATTATGTAGCCAGAGCTGGGATTCATAGATTCATACCACTTTACCACCCAAAGAGCTCTGGCTGCAGCTTTTCTGATGTGCCTTATGACATAACCTTAGCCTTAAGCTCACCAGAGTGCTTGCTAAAGCAGCTCAACATAGATAGTTGTTGGGAATGACTTGCTTTGGGAACCTTGTTTCGCAGCAGAGTCCAGTGTTTTTATTCCACTGCTCTGATGTCCGTGTAAGTTATGTATTACTCATTTCAGGAGGTGCTGTTTGCATTGTGGGCGTTGCCCACTGAGTAGAGCAGAGAGAAAGTAATCTATAATTGTTTAAAGTACTGTTGGCTTAGTGGAATTGGCAAAAGTTATGTGAAGTACTAGGGGTGTATTCTGGGCCTCATGCGCCCCATTTGCTTTCACTTTCAGTGGTGTGAAGAATGATTCAGTGCAGCTATAGTAGACCACTTCCACTGGCATGCCATCTGCCTAAAATATACAATTTTATTAGAACATAAAATACAGTAAAAAGAAGCACACAAACAGCAAATATTATATATAGCTCACTATATGCCATGTACTCATCTAAGTACTTTATGTGTATATTCCTTGACTGAATCTTCTTACCATCCCAGTGAAGTAGATAGTATTAATGTCTCTGTTTCTATTTTACTGATGAAGAAATTGAGACACTGAATGTTAATTTGCTCAAATTCACACAGCTGGTAACTGGTGGAGTTGGGATTCCCACCCGGCCATTCCAGCTTCTGTGTGGATACTGCCTCTCAATTTCATGAAATATCTAGTTGTCACCTAACATGTCATCATGTTAATTTTTATAATCACTGGCATTGCCATGGTCATTCACATCTATAAATATTTAAACTTATAGTTCATGTGGTGGTGCTTGGAATGCAAAAATATAAATGCTTACCGCAAGGTAATTTCCTATCTTTCTCCATTTTACCAAGTTTGTAAATTTGAGTATTTATCTGATAAAATATAGTTTGAAAACAAGAGTAATATGTTTTAGTTCTAGAACGCAGGTTGATAAACTTTTCTGTAAAGGGCCAGGTAGTATTATTTTAGGCTTTGGAAGCCATAGATACCTGCTGCAACAGATCAGCTCTACAGTCACAGCACAAAAGTAGCCATAAACAATATGCATATTGAAGGGTGTATGACTGTGTTCCAATAAGGTTTAGTTACAAAAACAGGTAATGGACAGATTTGTACTAGATTATTAGTAAAGTGGTTTTTTTTATTCTTTGTTTTAGTTGCAAGAAGCACAGGATCGACATACAGAAGCTGTCAGATGTGCTGAGAAGATGCAAGATCACAAGCAAAAGTAAAACTTAAAGCAGCACACAGAAAAGCATGATTATTTATAGAGCAAATAAGCAGTGTAGTATGAGAATTGTATCAGCTATGATCATAAGTACATCTGTGTGAAGTCAAGGAAAAATTTCAGCATTAAGCAATTTTGAAATGCATTTTTTTAATGTTATCCTAGAATTTTGTGCATTATCCACAAACCACAACTAGAAAAACGATAAGAGTTGGCAAATCACCTACTTTTGAAATCTTTAAGAATTTATGTAATTATGCCTTCAGGTGTTTGCTAAGAAATTACACAGTGTTTTAAAAATTTATCTGTGAGAATAACTATTTTAAAATATACATTGCAGGCTTGAAAAAGATAATGCCAAGTTAAAAGTTACAATCAAAAAGCAAATGGACAAAATTGAGGAGCTTCAGAAAAACCTGTTAAATGCAAATTTGGTAAGTCAACCGCTTAATTTCTTTTATACTGAAAAGGAATTTTATTGCTTTAGTAGGACAAGTTGAGTATCCCTTATTTAAAATGCTTGAGACCAGAGGTGTTTCAGATTTTGGATTTTTTTTTATTTTGGAATATTTGTACATACATAATGAGATATCTTGGAGATAGGACCCAAGCCTAACATGAAATTCTTTGATGTTTCATATATACCTTATATATGTAGCCTGAAGTTACTTTTATGTAATTTTTTTTTTTTTTTTTTTTTTGAGATGGAGTCTCGCTCTGTCGCCCAGGCTGGAGTGCAGTGGTGCGATCTCGACTCACTGCAAGCTCTGCCTCCCGGGTTCATGCCATTCTCCTGCCTCAGCCTCCTGAGTAGCTGGGACTACAGGAGCTCGCCACCATGCCCAGTTAATTTTTTTGTATTTTTAGTAGAGACGGGGTTTCACCATGTTAGCCAGGATGGTCTCGATCTCCTGGCCTCATGATCCGCCCACCTCGGCCTCCCAAAGTGCTGGGATTACAGGCATGAGCCACCACGCCCGGCCACTTTTATGAATATTTTAAAAATGATTTTATGCATGAAACAGAGTTTTGACTGTGTTTTCACTGTGACATGTCACATGAGGTCAGGTGTGGAATTTTCCACTTGTGGCATCCTGTCCACACTCAAGAGTTTCAGATTTTGGAACATTTTGGATTTCAAATTTTCAGATGTTCCTCAATTTATGATGGGATTGCATCTTCATAAATACATTGTAAGTTGAAAATATTATAAGATGAAATTTAATACACCTACTGAACATCATAGCTTAGCCTAGCCTGTCTTAAACCTGCTGTGAACACTTACATTAGCCTACAGTTGGACAAAATCATCTAACACAAAGTCTATCTTTTAATAAAGTATTGGATATCTCATATACCACATATTGCTAGCCTGGGAAAAGATAAAATTCAAAATCTGAAGTATGTTGAAATTGTGATGGTTTCACACCATTATAAAGTCAAAAAATTGTATTAATAAGCTGACCCATGGTAAGTAAATCCAAATTGCAGTGGTTTCACACACTCTTAAAGTTGAAAAATTGTAAGTTGGACTATTGTAAGTTGGGGACTATCTGTATGTAAGAATATTTTAGATAATATGAAAATCCTTATTGATAAAAATATTTATTGTATTCATGGTAATACTACTTGATACTAGTAGTGCAAGTCCTATTGACTTTATAGAAGTTGACTGAATTCAAACATTAATGAGTTTGGTAGTAAGATTTTAATAAAAAAGATTAGATAGCCTAAAAACAGTGTTTTTTATATACATTTTGTTTGTTCACTCATCCATTGTTGGACGTTTGGATTATTTCTGCCTTTTGCTTATTGTGAGTAATGCTGCTATGGATATGGTATACAATTGTCTGAGTCTCTGCTAATATTTGTAATATCTTTTGAAATTCTAAGAAATTTGAGTAATGATTTGATCTACAATTCTGAATTTCTTTTATAATCTAAACCCTTCAGTGAGAATTTCAGAATGAATTGCTTTTAACATGGTAATTTTTATTCCTCATCAAGAATGGATACTAGGTCATTATACAAGCATTCTTTTCCCCCAAAGTAATGTGTTTTTCTCTTTGGATTTTAAAAAAGAGAAACCTGTGAAAAAGTAGAAATGGCTGCTCCAACAGGACATCACAGAATAACACAGTGCTCCTAGCATTGCAGATTCAGAAACTTTTTTTCCCCATGTATCTGTGTTCATCAGTCTTTCAAAACCTTAACAGTTCCTGTCAGGCGCAATGGCTCATGCTTGTAATTCCAGCACTTTGGGAGGCCGAGGCGGGTGGATCACCTGAGGTTAGGAGTTTGAGACCAGCCTGGCCAACATGGCAAAACCCTGTCTCTACTGTAAATACAAAAATTAGCCAGGCGTGATGGCAGGCCCCTGTAATCCTACTACTCAGGAGGCTGAGGCAGGAGAATCACTTGAACCCAGGAGGTGGAGGTTACAGTGAGCCGAGATTGCGCTATTGGGTGACAGAGCGAGACTCCATCTCAAAAAAAAAAAAAAAAAAAAAAAAAAAACTAAAAAAACCAAAACGTTAACAGTCCAGTCTCAGAAAGGATGGCCGTGTAATCCACGATAACAATTTATTGATGTGCCAATTTACTGATTATTTATCGATGTTCTGCTTGATGTTTAACAAGCAGAACAGGATTCTCTGGTCATTCACGCTTTCCTGTGTAGAAATGAAGATCAGAAGGTTGCACTGTAAATACTAAAGTGGAGCAATGAGATTGATGCTTCTACTAATGAGTTTCTTTAAGTCACAATAGGAAGATTTATGCGACTCTCCTATACAGATATACCTATCAGAATAAACATTGACAAGTTTTTTTCTAGATTTCATGTGTTAGTCCTACTTTATTGGCATCGTTTTCACACAAGTGACATGACAATATATTGATATGAAGTCTCCTGTGAATGAGAGTGTGGGGGACATCCCCTTAATATGGATGTCATCCAGGAATATATCAACATCTCAGAAATGGAAAATTTAGTAAAAGTACTCCAAACCTGCTAAGCTTATTCAAAAATAGTGGGGGATTTTCTGTAGATTCCCATAGAAATGAGTTACAAATATGGCATATAATTATTAGTCACTTTGAAGTGTACACTGTGAATCAAAAATTTAATAGAGACCGCTTTCAACCAACTCATCAATAGCCCCTAACTTTTCCAGAAGGTTCTCATCTCATGTCTTTATGGAAAAGGGAATTAGTCCAAAGAAAGCAAAGGCAAACAATCAATAATCTGACCCTTGTGGAAGAGTTTCGCATTATAAAAGAAAAACAAAGTATGCTGGTCAACATCCTGAGGGTGAGTGTGCCCACCCAAGATGAGAAAATAATACTACACTCAAAATAACACCAATAAGAATCAATCAACATAAAATGTACAAGATTAGCTATCTACAAAAGGAATCTGCACCAAGTAATGGTTTATGAGTGTGTGGTTGAGAATATGGTTTATGAGAAGTGAAACAGAAGGAAGAGACCTCAGAAAAGAGGTCTGGGCTGGAAATCTAGATTAGGGAATCTGGGATGAAGCCTTGAGATTTAAGGAGCTCTTAGAGAATTTAAAAAGAGGAATGGAAGGGGACAGGACTCAGCATGAAGGGTTGCTGCATTTAGAAATAAAGTGAGGTCAGAGGTGCCTAGGGGAGGGTATGGTCACAGTTAGTAGTTGCTGCTGAGAAGTAAAGCAGATTAAAGACTAAAAAATAGGGCCTTGATGACTTTCAGAATTTTAAAATGAGAATTGTAAGACTGAAAATTAGATTTTAGTATAAAATTAGCCGATGTGGTGGTGCATGCCTGTTATCCTAGCTACTGAGGAGGCTGAGGTGGGAGGATTACTTGAGCCCTGGAGTTCAAGGCTGCAGTGAACTATGATTGCACCATTGCACTCCAGCTTGGTTGACAGAGTGAGACCCTGTCACAAACAAACAAACAAACAAACAAAAAAAGTCCAATGGAAAAACAGGTTGATTAAAAAAGCCACAAGAATCAGGCAAAAGTTATGTTTTTGTTTATTGTGGAGAAGAAAAACTTTATTTAAAGAGAAATAATTAATAGAAAAGGAAAAATTGAAACCCATAGAAGAATTTTTTTTTTTTTTATTATACTTTAGGTTTTAGGGTACATGTTCATTTAGCATTAGGTATATCTCCTAATGCTGTCCCCGCCCCCCCCACCCCCCACCCCACAACAGTACCCGGAATGTGATGTTCCCCTTCCTGTGTCCATGAGTTCTCATTGTTCAATTCCCACCTATGAGTGAGAACATGCGGTGTTTGGTTTTTTGTCCTTGCGATAGTTTACTGAGAATGATGGTTTCCAGTTTCATCCAT
>NW_026652278.1:98554964-98620205 GCF_009828535.3 Hylobates moloch
TTTTATGGTTGTAATTCTTTATGTTTATTTTATTTATTTATTTATTTATTTATTTTATTTTATTATTATACTTTAGGTTTTAGGGTACATGTGCACAATGTGCAGGTTTGTTACATATGTATCCATGTGCCATGTTGATTTCCTGCACCCATTAGCTCGTCATTTAGCATTAGGTATATCTCCTAATGCTGTCCCCGCCCCCCCCACCCCCCACCCCACAACAGTACCCGGAATGTGATGTTCCCCTTCCTGTGTCCATGAGTTCTCATTGTTCAATTCCCACCTATGAGTGAGAACATGCGGTGTTTGGTTTTTTGTCCTTGCGATAGTTTACTGAGAATGATGGTTTCCAGTTTCATCCATGTCCCTACAAAGGACACGAACTCATCATTTTTTATGGCTGCATAGTATTCCATGGTGTATATGTGCCACATTTTCTTAATCCAGTCTATCGTTGTTGGACATTTGGGTTGGTTCCAACTCTTTGCTATTGTGAATAGTGCTGCAATAAACATACGTGTGCATGTGTCTTTATAGCAGCATGATTTATAGTCCTTTGGGTATATACCCAGTAATGGGATGGCTGGGTCAAATGGTATTTCTAGTTCGAGATCCCTGAGGAATCGCCACACTGACTTCCACAATGGTTGAACTAGTTTACAGTCCCACCAACAGTGTAAAAGTGTTCCTATTTCTCCACATCCTCTCCAGCACCTGTTGTTTCCTGATTTTTTAATGATGGCCATTCTAACTGGTGTGAGATGGTATCTCACTGTGGTTTTGATTTGCATTTCTCTGATGGCCAGTGATGATGAGCATTTCTTCATGTGTTTTCTGGCTGCATAAATGTCTTCTTTTGAGAAGCGTCTGTTCATGTCCTTTGCCCACTTTTTGATGGGGTTGTTTGTTTTTTTCTTGTAAATTTGTTTGAGTTCATTGTAGATTCTGGATATTAGCCCTTTGTCAGATGAGTAGGTTGCAAAAATTTTCTCCCATTCTGTAGGTTGCCTGTTCACTCTGATGGTAGTTTCTTTTGCTGTGCAGAAGCTCTTTAGTTTAATGAGATCCCATTTGTCAATTTTGGCTTTTGTTGCCATTGCTTTTGGTGTTTTAGACATGAAGTCCTTGCCCACGCCTATGGCCTGAATGGTATTGCCTAGGTTTTCTTGTAGGATTTTAATGGTTTTAGGTCTAACATTTAAGTCTTTAATCCATCTTGAATTAATTTTCGTATAAGGTGTAAGGAAGGGATCCAGTTTCAGCTTTCTACATATGGCTAGCCAGTTTTCCCAGCACCATTTATTAAATAGGGAATCCCCATTTCTTGTTTTTGTCAGGTTTGTCAAAGATCAAATAGTTGTAGATATGTGGCATCATTTCTGAGGGCTCTGTTCTGTTCCATTGATCTAGATCTCTGTTTATAGAGAATGAGAGATAGCTCATGTTGAAGTCAGGTTAGTATGAAAAATGTAACGGGAACCAGATGAAAGTTTTCTAAAAATTGTCTTAGTAAGATTTGATTTAACAAAAACTGGAATATCTTCAACTATTGATGACAGTGTTTCTAGAGCAACTTTAGAAATGAGAACAGACATCTAAAATAACTTTTTAAAAAGGAATTTTCATTAACAGTATTTTATATGTAAAAACTTCTATTTTTAACAAATTTTGGCAATTTAAGTTCCAGAAAAGAAATATGAGCTGTTTTAAGAAAAGTCATTTTTTCAAATCTGTTCTTATTGGCATCAGGTTTATAAACTGCATTTTATAAACCTGCCTAAACATATGTTACTCATGAACTCATAAGAAATAATAGTTTTAAGAAAAAAAGTGTTTCCAGAGTTTTAAAAATAATTGAAAATATTTTGTTTCAAAGTCTGAAGATGAAAAGGAACAATTAAAGAAGCTTATGGAATTAAAACAGTCGCTGGAATGTAATTTGGATCAAGAAATGAAGAAAAATGTTGAATTAGAAAGAGAGATAACTGGGTAAGATTTTAATATTTCAGATCATTTTAACCATTCATTAATTGATTTAATATAATTTTACTTTGTTCAAAACTAGATACAAATTCATTTAATATCTACTTTTTCTTAATGAAATTATTCTCTTTTAAAATTGCCTTAGAAAATTACAGCACAATCTGAAACTTTTGGAATGCCTAAATATTACACTTACTCTTTAATGATTTTGAAAACAGTAACAATGCCTTTGGCATATAATGTCAACTGCATTCTTCATCTTTTACTTTGAACCTTAATTTCTGAAGATATTTTCACTCTCTTTGGTAATCTTTTTCTCTTTGGTAGTGTCCTTCCCTTCAAAGAAGATATTCAAATCTTTTAATATCTAAAAATCTATCTGTGTCATCCTTTGGAAGCATCAAAAATTATCTTGATTTAGCTTATGCTTTCTTTCTGCCTCTTTTTGTGTGTGTGTGTGTGTGTAGTAATAAAATATATCATGGAAATTTACTCATTTCCCATGGATATCTCCCATGTATACCTGTGGTATACATGTTATTAAACTTCTGTTTGTTTTAAAACATATATGCCTCATACATATACAAATGTATGTATGATTTAAGAGTGAAATAGCAGTCATGTTTCTACTATCCAGATTTAAAAATGGAATGTTACCCATTGCCTTGGAAGCCCCCAACGTGGCTGCTTTTCTATTTATTTGCTGAGTACTTAACGTTTGTTCTGATTCTAATTACTATTTTTCTCTCATTGTCCTTCTCTAACATGGTTTTGCATCCCTTTTACTTTGTTAATGTTGTGCTAGTAAAGATTTCTAGATCTCTTCTGAAAGCAGCCTTTGCATCTTTATACATGCTCTCTCTGCTCATTTCCTTTCTTCTAAAACTCTGCCTGTTTCCTTTTCCCCTTAACTCAGACGTCAAAGATGTTTTCTTTCCTGTCTCGTCTGATCTTGAGTGATCTTGATGTTTTTTGTGCGTACTTTATTTTTTTGTACTTTTCTTCTTATAAACAGCGGTCAACGGATATCAAATGTATTTTTGTGTCTTTTTCAACCATTCATGTATAAGTATGTATATGCTTTCTTTTTTTTTTTTTTTTTCCTGGAATCTCTCTGTTGCCCAAGCTGGAGTGTGGTGGTGCAGTCTCGGCCCACTGCAACCTCCACCTCCTGGGTTCAAGCGATTCTCCTGGCTCCGCCTCCTGACTCAGCCTCCTGAATAGCTGGGATTACAGACATGCACTACCACGCCTGGCTAATTTTTGTATTTTCAGTAGAGACAGGGTTTTTACCATGTTGACCAGGCTGGTCTTGAACTCCTGAGCTCAAGTGATCCGCCTGGCTCGGCCTCCCAAAGGGCTGGGATTTTAGGCATGAGCCACTGGTCCAGCCTAAGTATGATTTTCCTCTTCACCTTGGACTCTGATCTCTGGTTTATAGCTAATATTTGATAATAGGTTAATGTTTTATAGTAACATACTAAAATGGATAGGAATAATTTATTTATAAAAACTTGATGTGATTATAATATTAACTCTTTATCTGCCATATATGTCATATAATTTTTCTTCACATTATTTATCTAAGATTATAATTTCATTAGAGTGTTTTCAAACTATGTCAGATTGAAATAAACGAGAGAATCATGATTCGTTTTTCTTACATGCTAAAACATAATATCTGTTTTAAATAATTATTAAATGTTTGCCTTTTTAAAACTTGAGTTACTCATTTTGTACCTTCCTGCAGGTTTAAGAACCTCTTAAAAATGACAAGAAAGAAGTTAAATGAATATGAAAATGGAGAATTTAGTTTCCATGGAGATTTAAAAACTAGTCAATTTGAAATGGGTATTCAGATTAATAAACTAAAACATAAGGTAATTTTTAATAAGTTTTGGGACCAAAAAAGCCACTTAATTTGGGAAATACAGACTTCTCAATGCTTTGAACAGTGAAATAAAGATTTTTTTTTTTTTAACTTGAGGGACTTGATACTAATAAAAAAACTTTTTTTAAACTTTTAAGTTTAGGGGTACATGGGCAGGTTTGTTATGTAGTTAAACTTGTGTCACGGGTGTTTGTTAAACAGATTATTTTGTCACCCAAGTATTAAGCCTAGTGCTCATGAGTTATTTTTCCTGATTGCTCTCCCTTCTCTCACCCTCCATCCTCTAGGAGGCTCCATTGTCTGTTGTTCCCCTCTGTGTGTCCATGTGTTCTCATCATTTAGCTCCCACTTAGTAGTGAGAACTTGCAGTAATTGGTTTTCTCTTCCTGTGTTAGTTTACTAAGGATAATGGCCTCTAGCTCTGGACATAGGAACAGGCAAAGATTTCATGGCCAAGACACCAAAAGCAATTGCAACAAAAGCAAAAATTGACAAAGAGAATCTAATTAAACTAAAGAGCTTCTACAGAGCAAAGGAAGTATCAACAGAGTAAACACAACCTACAGAATGGGAGAAAATTTTTGCAAACTATGTATCTAACAGAGGTCTTATATCCGGCATCTATAAGGAACTTAACAAATTTACAAGGAAAAAACAACCCCGTTAAAAAGTGGGCAAAAAGGCCAGGCGCGGTGGCTCAAGCCTGTAATCCCAGCACTTTGGGAGGCCGAGGCGGGCAGGTCATGAGGTCAGGAGATCGAGACCATCCTGGCTAACATGGTGAAACTCCGTCTCTACTAAAAATACAAAATATTAGCCAGGCGTGGTGGTGGGCGCCTGTAGTCCCAGCTACTCAGGAGGCTGAGGCAGGAGAATGGCGTGAACCCAAGAGGCAAAGCTTGCAGTGAGCGGAGATCGTGCGACTGCACTCCAGCCTGGGCGACAGAGCAAGACTCCTTCTTAAAAAAAAAAAAAAGAAATTATAGGGCATGTTTATGGGGGAAGTAGTAAGAGACTTTCTGCTACCCCTTAGAGCCATTTAAGGAGGAAAGACATGAAACAATCATAGAAAAATATAAGTCGAAGATCAAGTGCAAATGTTGTGTGGCAGAGATGATAAGGAATATATTTTTGTGACTCTTGATGGCTTTGACTTTGTTCTTGATTTTCCGGGTAATTTAAGGGTCCACATTTGAAGAATCTTTTACGGTTCAGGTGACATTTTATTGCAACTGAATTTATTTCAAAATTTGTTCTTGGTTTTATGTTAGGCTATTCTCAGGCTACTTCCTTCATTATCACACTATATTACTGTCTTCATTCAGATTGATGATCTTACAGCAGAACTGGAGACTGCAGGTTCAAAATGTCTACATCTGGATACAAAGAATCAAGTTCTTCAACAGGAGTTGTTATCCATGAAAACAATACAAAAGAAATGTGAAAAACTACAGAAGAATAAAAAGAAGTTGGAACAAGAAGTGATCGACCTGAGAAGTCATATAGAAAGGAATATGGTAGAACTTGGTCAAGTCAAACAGTATAAACAGGAGATTGAAGAAAGAGCAAGACAGGAAATAGTAGAAAAATTAAAAGAAGTCAATTTGTTTTTACAGGTTAGTTTATTTGTAGTGTGCCTTCGTTCATTTCACTGCAAATTGTATTTTGGATATATACATTATATGTGTTTCCTCTACATCCCTTATAGCAATTTGTTCTGTAGATTTCTAGAAGGATGATGGCATCTGTTTCTCCCTTTAGATGTTTCAGTTTCCATCATTATTATAACTACATTGATGATTTAGAATAATGATTTTCATCAGAGAATCATTTGGCTATTAAGACCAGTTGGCATAAAACAAAACCATCAGGAAAAGAAAGTATTGTGATTTAGAAATTATGCCATATTCTTGAATTGTTCTTAAATTACATTGCTCACTTTTTAAAATTTTTAATTAATTTTATTATTCTTTATCAGAGTTCATGAGTACTAATGAAACAATGATTCAAATGTTTATACCTCAGCCTCCTGGATAGCTGGGACTACAGGTGCACATCACGATGCCTGGATAAATTTTTAATTCTTATTTTTGGTAGAAACAGAGTCTTGCTTTGTTGCCCAGGCTGGTCACGAACTCTTGGCTTCAAGTGATCCTCCTGCTTAGGTCTCCCAAAGTGCTGAGATTACAGGCATAAGCCACCAAACCTGGCTGATAAATATTTTAAACTTCAGCTTTTTTTTTCACATATTTAAAATTACTCTCTGAATCACTAACTCAAAAGTAAAGGAAAAAAATACACAATAATTACCCAGGTTGTATATAAATTAAATTTTATTGAGGGATAATTTACAAATAATTAAACAAAACCATTTTAACAGTTTGACCCAAGTATATACTTGCTTAACTACCCTCTCAACAGAGAACATTTCCAGAAAGTTCTCTCTTGCCCTTTTGCAGTTAATTCCCCCTACTTCATCCCAGGAAACCACTGGGACTTTAAGACAACTTGTGTTGTTTTTGCCTTAGAAAAAAAAAAAAAAAAAAAGCTGGGCACGGTGGCTCATGCCTGTAATCCCAGCACTTTGGGAAGCCGAGGTGGGCGGATCATGAGATCAGGAGTTCGAGACCAGCCTGGCCAACATAGTGAAAACCCATATGTACTAAAAAATTAAAAAAAATAATTAGCCAGCCGTGGTGGCACATGCCTGTAGTCCCAGTTACTTGGGAGACTGAGGCAGGAGAATTGCTTGAATCTGGGAGGCAGAGGTTGCAGTGAGGCAAGATGGTGAGAGCTAGACTCCGTCTCAAATACAAAACAACACAAACAAATTAGGCTAGGCATGGTAGCTCACACCTGTAATCCTAGCACTTTGAGGGCTGAGGTGGGAGGACCACTTGAGCCCAGGAGTTCAAGACCAACCTGGGCAACAAAGTGAGACCCTGTCTCTACAGAAAATTTAAAAAAATAATTAGCCAGGCATGGTGGTGCATGGCTGTAGTCCCAGGTACTTGGGAGGCTGAGGTGAGAGGATCATTTAAGCCCAGGAGTTTTCAAGGCTGCAGTGAACTATGATTGTGCCGCTGAACTGAAGCATGGGCAACAGACTGAGACCCTGTCTCTAAACTAAACAAAGCCAAAAAAATGTCTGTCCTGTCTTACCCACATGGGTATATCAGTGCGTGAGTGTGTGTGTGTCTGAGTGAGCAATAAAAATCTACTTCCTTAATAACATGAGTTTGTGTGTCTATGAGTGATTAAAACTCAGTAATTTAACAAATTTGCTTTAGTTGGGATAAATAGTGATTGATAACTGTGTGGGACCCCTGTGCTTATGAGAGAGGATGGAGGGTGCAAACTAGTAGAAAGGATGTGAAGATTAACAGAGAGCAAATCTGGGCCACTTGAAAATATGTAGCTATTGTGAGAATAGCAAGTCTTCACTACTCATTCTCAGCTCTTTCCCTTCCCTTAGGCCAGTGAGAAATAGGAGTCTTGGAACACAATCTACAAGGCCAAGGTGGTAACAATCCATAATAACATAGATTTCTTCACATGGTATTTATGATAGTCTTACACAGCTCTACATGTTAGCTCTTAGAGACATGGAATGAGAATAGGAAGAAATCAGTGATAAGCCAGTATAGTTTCCCATTTTACAGATGAAGACACCTAGGGAAAGGTTAAACAGCAGGGCCCAAGCCATAGAGCTAGTCAGGCTCAGGATCACACTCCACATTTCTTTACTTGTAGTCCAGGTGATTCCATAACCTTATGCTCCAGCAGGTAGAATTATTGTAAGAGATCCAAGACCTTGGGCTTTTTTCTCATCATGTATTGATGTGCACAGCATTTATCCCTAAGAAGCTCTAAGTTCCTGTATCTTACATACAGATGGTTGCTTTAATTTACTTTGCCAGGTGTATTCATAAAATGGAATATCACATCAACATTTTTAAGCATATTCAAGTCTCCCCATGAATATATTTTAACACAAAAATAATTTTTATAAGATTTTCATTCGAAAATATCTCCACATTTGTAGTCATTTTCTTTCTTAGGTTTTCCTTATGTTACCAATTATAATTTTTTATTTTCTATATGACATTTCCCCCCATCGTTAGACATCTGGGTTGCCAGTCAGCCTTTATTGTTTTGATTACTTCATCAAGGATGAAAATGCTTCTCTAGTAGAAACTCACTTTCATCTCTTTGGAAGGTGTATTTGGATTCCCTTTTCAATTAGAGCCCTAGGGTGTCCTCTTATCTCTTTGACCAATGCCTGTGGTGCAAAGATCTTTCTCTTTTTGGAGTTTGGGTTAAAAACAAAACAGCCCTTAGACACCGAGTAGGTGGCCATGGTGTTACTCAGGTTATATATTTTTAAAACAAATGCTTTTAATTTGTTTTAGGCACAAGCAGCATCTCAAGAAAACTTAGAGCAGTTAAGAGAGAATAATTTTGCTTCAATGAAAAGTCAGATGGAACTCAGAATTAAAGATCTGGAATCTGAACTCTCCAAAATAAAAACATCTCAAGAAGACTTTAATAAAACTGAACTGGAAAAATATAAGCAACTCTATCTAGAAGAATTAAAAGTTAGAAAATCTTTGTCAAGTAAACTAAACAAGTAAGTCAAAATATAGAATCATAGGAAATAAATTAAGCTCATTAGTTTGCCTTGAAAGCATAATTCTTAGGTTCATGAGATTAATGGGAAGTGAAAGCTAACTAGGTAATATAATTTTGGAAAATGTTAGTAAATTAACTTACCTTTAAAATGTGAGTCCAGGACAGTTTATGTCTTTCCTCTGTTTTTTTTTTTTTTTTTTAATTTTATATGGCTTTTCCATTAATATTCTTAGGTGGTTAACTAGATCTATGTCTTTCAGCTATGTGCTTTTGAAACTTTGTAATTTAGACATTGATATCATCAGATCGCTTATCAGCATTGCCATAAATATAATTATTAATGAGTTGGGCTGTTTTTTGGAAAATTACAACTTAAACCAGAGGGTCAAGTATCACTCCTACTCTGCACATTCTGGCACTCCATAAATGAACTTTCCTTGATTCTGATATCTGGTATTATCACTACAGGGTGCCGCGAGACAAACTACCCTGTATAGTTTTTCTACTACTTAAAGGCATGCTAGTGAAATAGCACATTAATGATTAACGTAGGGATGAAGGGAAGTATAATTTATAAAGTGGTTAAAAATAACACCTTGGTCAGCCTGAGGGAGTGTGTGGAAAACAGGTCAGTCCCCACCTCTGATGCCTTGGGGACAATGTTAGGAGCTAACTGCCTTTGAGGCTCTTTAGTTCTTTTTGATCACCAACTCAGCTATCTTCTTTTCCCCTAGAATTTTTTGCTCTGAATTATTCCCTGGTGCCAGATGCCTAGTATTTTTCCAGATAATGGGTGAAATAAATGTAAAAGGGTAGTGAAAGCAAATGCTTGCACATGTCTTGAGGAATTTTTTTTTTTTAATCTCAAAACTGGTTTACTAAATACAAGTATTTTTAGCTGGGCTTTTTCCTTTGTTCTTAGTTTTGTTAATTGTGTGTATCAAAACATGATGTTTTTGATATATTTGTACATAGTGAAATGGTTATTATAGTCAAGCAAATTAACATGTTTATCATCTCACATATTTACCCTTTAAAGGCAATTATTTTTAAAGGCATCCTCAGGAATCTTACCAGTGGAGCATTCCAGAAGGCAGCAGGTGTTACCTGTGAAGCCATACATCATTCGTAGCCATTTTCTTCCCTTCCCTACTTTGCTTGAATTACTTGTTTGTTGGAAACTACCCTAGGAACAGGCACTTCTTTAGAACAGTCTAAAAATTATAATTGCATACAGTAGGCATGCTCTGACACGTTTTTCAGTGTTAAAATTCTGGTTAATGGGAAATTTCATTTACTCCTATGGCAACTTTTTAAAAATTACAAGTCTTTTAGGAATCATTTAGGGAAAAGTAAAATATTAAGCATGTGTCTTCCGCAATCTTCACAGAACTAATGAGAGGCTAGCAGAGGTCAGCACCAAACTTCTTGTGGAAAAACAGCAGAGCAGATCTTTGTTCACCACTCTCACTACCAGGCCAGTCATGGAGCCACCTTGTGTTGGAAATCTTAATAATAGTTTAGATCTCAACAGAAAACTTATTCCA
Source organism: Hylobates moloch (assembly GCF_009828535.3). Classification (NCBI taxonomy): domain Eukaryota; kingdom Metazoa; phylum Chordata; class Mammalia; order Primates; family Hylobatidae; genus Hylobates; species Hylobates moloch. The sequence goes on from NW_026652278.1 coordinate 98,565,018, forward strand.
AGAGAAAACTTAGTGATCTCTACCTCAAATCCACGGGCTTCAAATAATAGCATGGAGAACTACTTGAGCAAGGTTAGTTATGTTGTCTTTTTTCCTTTGGGTTTCAAATTTCTCATGTAATTCTTTTTTTGTTTGTTTTTTTGAGACAGCGCTTTACTCTGTTGTCCAGGCTGGAGTGCAGTGGTGCCATCTTGGCTCACTGCAACCTCTGCCTCCAGGTTCAAGCAATTCTTGTGTCTCAGCCTCCCAGGTAGCTAGGATTACAGGTGTGTGCCACCACACCCAGCTAAATTTTATATTTTTAGTAGAGACTGGGTTTCATATATTGCTAGGCTGATCTCAAACTTCTGGTTTCAAATGATCTGCCTGCCTCAGCCTCCCGAAGTGCTGGGATTACAGGTGTGAGCCACCGTGCCCAGCCTCAAATTTCTGATATAATTCTTGTTTTTAATTTGGTGAAATACCGAGTTGTTTAATTGACTTATGCTTGATAAGTAAAGGTCATAATTATCTGTGCTAATAAAGTGAGGAAACAGAAATCTTAGTGTTTTTTTTTTTTTAGTCCCTAGAGCTCTCATTTTCAGGAGATACCATTTGTTAACTTTATTCAATAAATGTAACTAAACTGTCACATTTTAAATTTCTTTAAAAGCTGAATTTATTAGAAATGGAATATTATTGCCTATTGCCTGATAGCAAAAGGTATACGTTGAGATACTCTGGCTTTCCTTCTAATGGATTTGAGTTTGGCTGTGGTTGATAGCACTTTAATAGTTTTCTGGCACCATCTCAAGTGTTCCACCCTTAATCATAAGTGAATGAATGATTGGCATCCAAACACTTAAGCACATAAGGAAATTTATTATTTAAAGAACTCCAAGATAAATACTTTTTATGAATTAAACAAACTCTAACACTGATTAATTTGTATTTTTAAGTTTTGTCATTTTCTTACATAGGAGTACATTCTTAGTTGCTATTGTTACAGCATTTTTCTCTCAATTTTTGTAAAACATGTCTATTACTGGGCAATTGCACAGCGGTTTTTAAATAGTTAAAGCAAGCAAATATGTGAATTTAAAAAATGCACTTGTACCATTACTTGAATGATTGATGACTAAGATGGCAATGATATCAAGAGTGTTTAGTAAGTATGATCAAACAGAATTATTTTCTTCCTACCCAGAATGTCATGTAAAGCTTCACAGGGTCCTCATCTCCCCCGGAGCCTAGCTTTACAGTTACAAGGTCCTAGCTAGCCAATATTATGTTCATATTGTTAGCTTAGTTTTGTCTTGCTTTTCTAGAACAATAGAAAACCCATTGAAGAGGAACCTTCCAATCCAACTTTATGATTTCACTCATAGTACGACTTCATTTCTGGGGATCTCAAAATGAATTCAACAATGACGATCAATTGTAGACTTGGTAGGGAAAAAAAAATTCAACTATGCTTGATCCAGTTTAAGATACTTGTGTAACTTTTGACCATTTTTGACTGGGGGAACAAATTACAAAAGCTGGTTGCAATGGTGAACACTTGTAGTCCCAGCTACTTGGGAGGCTGGGGCAGGAGGATTGCTTGAGCCCAGGAGTTTAAGGTTGTAGTGTGTTTTTATTGCACCTGTGAATAGCAGCCGCACTCCAGCCTGGGCAAGATAGCAAGACCCTGCCTCTTAAAAAATTAGAAGAAGCATAAAACATTTGTTTGAACGAAAATAAATAAATAGCTAGTTTTTGTGTATCATTATGAAACTATCCATTTTAATCAGTGCACATTAGCTTAAGATTTAATGGTATTTTCATGATCTTAATGCAGAGAAAAAAAGTGTAGACTCATGTTAAATGAGACCTCAACCTTGTTTCTTTATCAGGCCTCATGTCCTAACAAATCATAGAAGAGCAAGTCTAAGGTTTCCTAGACAGCACTGCAGCCAAGTGGCTTAACAAGGAACAAATCAAATGATTGTTGTAATACATAAATTACTAGATTTAGCCAACTAATATTTTTTCATCATTTTGATAGCTTAGTTTTGTCTTATTTTTCTGACAATGAGATGATCAGGGTCTAAATGCTTCAGAGTCATGAAATTTTCCTACTGGGTACAAAAAGAAGATGAATGTCAAATACTTCTGTAGGCCGGGTGCAATGGTTCATGCCTATAATCCCAACACTTTGGGAGGCCGAAGCAGGAAGATCACCTGAGCTCAGGAGTTCAAGACCAGCCTGGGAAACATAGTGAGGCATAGTGAGACCTCATTTCTACAAAAAATTAAAAAAATTAGCTGGGCATGGTGGTGCACGCTTGTAGTCCCAGCTTCTTGGGAGGCTGAGGCAGGAGAATCACTTGAGCTCAGGAACTCAAGGCTGCAGTGAGCTATGATCGTGCTTCTGCACTCCAGCCTGGATGACAGAGTGAGACCCTGTCTCAAAAAATCCAAAACAGTAACAAAAAACCTTCTGTAACTTACTAAGCATGATGCAAATATAAAATTTTCTCATTAGTTCCTACCAGAAAACTCAGGTAACAACATTTTATAAGATGATGAAAGAATACATAGATATGCAATGTAAGGGAAGATTTTTGAGGAAATGTTTTTCCTTAATTGATTTTTTTGGGGAGCAAGGGGGTGTTTATTTTTAGTATTTCTAGATAAGCTGAAAAATATTCCATTGGTATACATGGTTTCTTTGTGGGGCACTGGTTTGCCAAACCATGTTAGACTTAAAAGAGATTAAAAAGAACCATTCTGTCAGGGCAAGTGACTTTCATACATTAAAAAAATTTTTTTGAGGCCGGGCGTAGTGGCTCACGCCTGTAATCCCAGCACTTTGGGAGGCCGAGGCGGGTGGATCACGAGGTCAGGAGATCGAGACCACGGTGAAACCCCGTCTCTACTAAAAATACAAAAAATTAGCTGGGCGCGGTGGCGGGCGCCTGTAGTCCCAGCTACTCGGAGAGGCTGAGGCAGGAGAATGGCGTGAACCCGGGAGGCGGAGCTTGCAGTGAGCCGAGATCGCGCCACTGCACTCCAGCCTGGGTGACAGAGCGAGACTCTGTCTCAAAAAAAAAAAAAAAAAAAAAAAATTTTTGAAAGAATAGAACTTTTAAAAAATGACATGAAACTATATTACATAAAACAGATAGAAGTAGAGCTCTCTGGCTAAAGAGGGGGTAGGGGCTCTGAAGCTGTGACTTCCTTATCCCCTTAATCCTGCAATACCCTCTGTAGAACCTTAGATTTCTGTGGGACATAGTTTGAAAACTACCGGTTATGAAAGAATCCTTCTAATTAGCCAAAATTTGTTGGTACACTGTTCTTTTATAATTTTCTCCTATTCTTATATTTTAAAATGAAAAAGTATACATGAAGTTGCAGATGTGCTCCCTTTATTAATGTTGGACTTCAAGCTACCTCCGCCACCTGAAGCATAATCCCCACCTGGAAATAAACAGAAAGTCCACAGAGAAAGGAGGAGCATTTTTATAAAACATAGTTTATTTATTTTACTCCATAATAGCTTTTGATTTTGTATTATGCATTAAATTATTAGCATAAGAGATTAGTAATTTATTAAGCTTTTTAATTTCCTCTAGCAGTGTTCAGTTTCTCCTAAGCTATTGCTCTATACATTTCAAAAACCTTTGATGGCACCTTGTCTACCTCAATAGGACAGTTATTAATGTCACCAAGACATTTTTCTCTCCTTTTTTCTTCCATAGTCTGTATCAGGCACTGTGTTATTTAACTGGAGACAATAATTTTAAATTTGTATTAAGGGAAATATGAGGAAAATGTGTGATTTAATGGGAAATTGGGAATAAAATGAAAGAGACTTTTTCAAAGTCATTTAATATTTGCCAGTTTTCACTTTTAATATAGGTAAAACCATCCCAGTTTCCCACCAACCAGGACAAAACCAGACTTGTCAACACAGAAGACCGTTTTCCTAAGCTTTTAAGTGTCCCTCCCAGAGCAGCTCCCTCCTGGGTTCTGGGTCTGCCCCTTTTCCCTTTGAGCCTTTATGTCTGACCTGGCATCCTTTTCTGAAAAGTAGTTGCCCTCAGCTGTCATTTATATGGCAAAACATTCAAGGATTGGCCAGGCGTGGTGGCTCATGCCTGTAATCCCAGCACTTTGGGAGGCCCAGGTGGGCGGATCACGAGGTCAGGAGTTTGAGACCAGCCTGTCCAATATGGTGAAACTCCGTCTCTACTAAAAAATACAAAAATTAGCTGGACGTGGTGTTGCGCACCTGTAGTCCCAGCTACTCAGGAGGCAGAGGTTGCAGTGAGCTGAGATGATGCCACTGCACTTCAGCCTGGGCAACAGAGTGAGACTCCACCTCAAAAGAAAAAAAAAAATTCAAGAGTCATTGAAAGGCTAGAAGAGACTTTATGTAGCGGGAGGCCACTCCAGGGCTGGAATAGAGGCAACAACTTTATACCATATATCCTTTAAGTGTTAGGGGAGAAAAATAACCTGTATTTAAATTTTTTATGCAAGAAGTTTCTCTGTCTAGACAGTTAAGATTTCTTCAATATCAGAGTAAGCAATTTGTTAAGAGTATTTCATTTTTATCTAAGCAAAATGTACATATTATTAAAGTATTTGTAAATGGGGTATAAAGAAATAATAAAATTTATTACACGTAGGAAGTAAATATTTAGGAGAAGTGAGAAACTACATTACATTAGTAGTTCCTTAATACAAGTCATGTAAAAATGTATATTTTACGTCATGTTTATTAATGAATAGCAATATAAGATTCGTTCAATAAAAGCTTCTCCTTTTATTTGGTATTGAGTTATTACTTTTACAGGACCTGTCTACTAATGCTATTGTCACATTATTCATTTTATAAGGCCTGTCTATAATGTTATTGTCACAGAAATATATGGAAAACAGTCTTACAAAATATTGGGAAACCTGTTAGTCAAAAAATTTTATCTTCATACCTAACATTTTTAAAGGCATTGGATATCATATTATCATTATCACCACAAAGTACCTATTATGCTCACTATATAGTGTACTATTTCAGACCATGTTCTCGGTATTTAGTGAGAGAATACCTTTTATAAAAAAAGATTTAAATAAGAACACTCTAAATGGGCCACTTGCAATATAGTTTGAAATATTCCCACACATTTCATAATTAAGTATATAAATATAATTGGATATTTAAAAAATTGGTACTAATTTCTGAAATCAAAATTACAATTAAAAAGCTATATATTTTTTGTTTATAATTCTACCAAGTTGTGAATCAAAGAAACTAAGCTTGAAAACTAGCTCCAACTTATATTTATCATTTTTTGAGCAAATTTTCTGAAATCTTTGTGTTTACATAAATAATGTTATTTATAATATATAGGTAGGATAATGTTTATTTCCACTTACTCTTTTGCCAGTAGAATTTTCACATGACATTATGATAGCATCACTTTCTTCATGTATATATTGATGATTCTGTACCAAAAAATAGCATAGAACATACTTTAAAATTTTAATTCTCTAAAAGTAGACAATGGAAAGTGGTTTTTTTTTTTTTTTTTTTTTTTTGAGATGGAGTCTCGCTCTGTCGTCCAGGCTGGAGTGCAGTGGTGCAATCTCAGCTCACTGCAACCTCTACCTCCTGGGTTCAAGCAATTCTCCTGCCTCAGCCTCCCAAGTAGCTGGGACTAGAGGTGCAAGGCACCATACCTGGCTAACTTTTTTTGTATTTTAATAGAGACGGGATTTCACTATGTTGCCCAGGCTGGTCTCGAACTCCTGAGCTCAGGCAATCTGCCTGCCTTGGCCTCCCAAAGTGCTAGGATTATAGGCTTGAGCCACTGTGCCCCACCAGAAAGTTTATTTTAAGGAAAAGTCCATTAAAGTGAAAAAACTGATTAAGCTTTATAAAGATCAGAGTTTTGCTGAGAATTACAAAGTAATGCATTCATTTCAAACTATGACTTCAGTTGTTTAGCCTTGTACTAATAAGAGAAAATATCGCCTTTCTGACCTTATGTATATGCAATAGACCAATATTAATTGTACTTTTTATCAGATTAAACAACATTACACATTTTTAAAATCTAAACTTAAAACAAGTAGGAATTTTATTTATGTGATTATTTTTATATTTAAGCAATCAAGTTAATTGTAGTCTTTAAGAGTATTACAGGCCACATTTTGTAAGTGATGTATCATTTCTATGTTAATGTCTCTTGTCTAACTTAAACATTATAAATAACATTTGACTTATTTCAGATGCAGCAGGAGTTGGAAAAAAATATAACTAGAGAACTCGAAGAAGGTATGTTGCCAAACTTCATGAATTAAATTTAGATTAATTAATTGATTTCTGAAACTGTAAATCGTGAGTGGGATCCCTTTCCATTGTTTGGCTAATAGATACTACATTAAATGTTCTTTCTTACACACATCTAATGAAAGATGTGAAAACATGAATATTCATAGTGAAGAGTATACTTACTTTGTCTCATTAATTCATCATATTCCATAGCTTTAAAAAAACTCAAGAAATCTTTGCACCTCTTTTTTTTCCGGCTCTACACTTTCTTCACTTCTGCCATCCCCATAGAACTGTAGCTAGCATGCAGAAATTATTCTTAGAAAACAATGGCATCATCAACTTCTCAAAGTTATAGTGGTGATTTAAGGCCCAAAGACCCCAGACTCACTAGTAATATCTAGTCTGGAATTACAGTTCTTAAGCAGTCGCTTGACAGGTGATATTTGAAATCTCCAGTCATTTACTTTGTCATTAGTTTCCCTTTCCCCTCAGGAGAAGTTCCAAATTCCTTAGCATGGAATAAAAACACCCACATCAATGTGGTCCTTGTCACGTTATTCAACCTTATTTCTCACCCCTTGCTGCTCTGCGGGCCCCTTTGCTCTGACATCCAGCCACCCTAGACCACGTGGAATTCCACAGGGAGCTTCCTCAGCTCCAGCTGTTGGCATTTGCTTCTTCCTTCTGTCTGGCATATGTTTTCCTTGTACTTCAGGTATCAGTCTACATATTGCCTCCATCAAAAAGCCTACGTTATTGACTCAGAACTGGGATAGGTGTCCCTTCTGTGTGTTCCAGTAGTGCCCTGTCTTCTACCTGTCATGGTATCTGTGACTCTGTATGGAAATTGTATGTTTGTCTGTTTTTTCAGATTATAGCACATGTTTGTTAGAGGTGGATCATATCGTCTTCATTTTGTAATTCTAGTGCTTACTTTGCTCATGGTTGTTGAATAAATGAATGAAGAGTGAGAAAGCCAGAAGCTCTGATATTTAACCACAAGGATAATTAATTCAATGTGCAATCACTGGCAAATTATACTTAATAGTAATCTTGTATAATAGTTGTGCATACATATTTTTCTTATTAATACTGACAAAATTCTCAACTCTTTTACTGACTTCCACTTTGTTAACTATGAAATCTTTTAGGTAAGGAGTATAATTCTTTCTTTTTCATTCTAGCTGCTGCTGAATTGGAATCTGGATCAATAGCTTCCCCTCTAGGATCTACTGATGAGTCAAATCTAAATCAAGATCTAGTTTGGAAAGCATCAAGAGAATATGTACAGGTTTTAAAGAAAAATTATATGATCTGAAAGATAAAATTTTATTACTGGGCTGTTTATGTGACGTTTTGTTTCTCATTAAATATTAATATATGACATGTAAAAATCTTTATTAAAGGAACATATTTTTGTATCATATGTGTCAGATCAAAATTTATATAGTTTTTTAAACAATGTTACTTGGCTTCTTTAACTTTTAAGTGGATTTTGCCAATGAAAACCAGGAATATTGAGTTTTACATACTCAAACTGCCCAAATATCAGGTTTAAACAGCCAAACCACTAAGTTGTCATTAATACTTTAGTGCAGTTAATTGGTGGCTTATTTGTATTTTGTAATTTTTATCACTATATGTAGTGGTAGAGTTGGACTTAGACATCATTTTGTTGTGCAGGAACTGTGGTCATTGTTCATGTTTGGATGTATTACAATTGTTACAGTGCCATCAGATTTACATAATTTTAATTTTAAGCACTGATTTATATAGCTGTTCTTAGGGAGAAATAAGATTTGCCTGATTCACCTTTTCTGTTTGTTTATTTATTTTTAATTAACCTTTTGGAAATAGCCTTCCGTTTAGAGAAAATTTCGAAGTTTTAGTACAAAGACTTTCCCCTCTGAACCATTCAGAGTAAATTGCTGACATTATGCCATCACCCCTGATTACTTTAGTGGGCATTCCTACAAGTCAGGACATTCTACATAACTACAGTGCACACCTTGCAATAAGAAAGTCAACATTAATACATTCTAGTTTGTTACTTCTCTGTAATGTCCTTTATAGCAAAAGGATCCCATTCTAATCCATGGCTTGTATTTAGTTGTTGTATCTGTTAGATTCTTTCAGTCTGACAGTTCCTCAGTCTTTCCTTGACCTTCATGACCTTGAATATTTTGAAGAGTAAAGTCTGGTAATACAAGAATGTCCCTCAATTGGGTTTCATGGTGATTAGATTTAGATTATATGATTTTTTGGCAGGAGTATCACAGAAGTGACCCAGTGATCTTCTCATTGCATCTTACCTGTGACCCTACAGTTTTGATTTGCCCTGTTACTGGCAATGTTAGCATTGATCACTAACAGTGGTATCTGCTGAATTTCTCCTCTGTAGTGTTATTTTTTTGCCTTGTGGTTAATTAGTATTTTATGGGGAGGTAATTTGAGACTATGTACATATCTCTGCTCCTCATTGAACCCTCAATTTATTCATTTACTTGTATCAATATGGATTCATGGTTTATTTTATTCAGTGGGTTATAATTCATTAATATTGTTATTAAAAATTTGTTTTTCTTTTAAGAAATGTTCTATTTTGACAACTTCAGACTTACAAAAAGATTATAAGAGGTAATACAAATAATTTTTGGATATTATTCCCCAAATGTTAACATTTTACTACATTTACTTTATCCTTTCTCCCCCTTCTCCTCCTGTCTTTCTAGATGAATGTGAATATAGGTACTTAATACAGATTTTTTTTCTGAACTGTTTGTAGGTTGCAGACACGATGCCTCTTTATTTCTAAATAATGTGTATTTCCTAAATAAAAGGAATTACCTTACATAACTATAGTATAATGGTCAAAATCAGGATATTAACATTGGTTCAATGTTAATATCTAATCTATAGACCTTATGCAGATTTTGCCAATTGTCTCCAAAATATCCTTGATAGCCGAGGAAAATTCAAGATGGGGGATTTTCACCAAGTGTGATGTGTTGGTCCAATTGTCCCGTTTCTATGGTTTCCTTTTATCTGGGATAATTCCTGAGTCTTTCTTTGATTGTCATGACATTTATGTTTTTGGAGAGTATAGGTCAGCTGTTTTGTAGGCTTTCTCTCCATTTTGGTTTGTACGGTGTTTCCTCATGATTGGCTTTAGGTTGTGCCATTCGGGCAGGGCTTTCACACAGGCTGAGTTCTCTGCAATGCAGCATCTGGAGGCATCTGCTGTCACTCGCTTCCATTACTGGCCAGTGTTGACTTCGATTATTTGATTTGTTCAAATAATCGAAGTCAACATCCTGCCATGTTTGTCCATGGTTAAGCTACTATATACTTTGTATTTTATAAATATCTTGTATAAAGATACTTTGAGGCTTTGTAAATATCTGGCTACTACTCAGAACTTCACCCACAAGATAAAGCATTTCATTGGTGATTTGTGCTTGAATCAATTATTATTATGATGGTTGCCAAATGATGACTTTCTTATTCCTTCATCCCTTCTATATTGACAAATAGAACAAAACCAGTGAACAAATAGGGGGAGAAGGGAAAGGTTACTAATTTGGTGTTCAGATGCCCCTGGATTTGGCCAGTAGTAGCCATTTCAAGCCGACTTTGTGTCCTTCTGACCTGTCCCCCTTATTCTTTGAGCACTTCAAGGGTCAACTGTATTTTTAACTTCCTTTTCTGACAGCAACCTGGCTCCCTTCATCCTGAATATATATTAAGTACTCACTTAATGCCATCGATAGGCTTTGGAATCTGACTTTAAGTGAAATGACATATAACAGAACCAATTTGGCCATAGGCTAAATGATACAAATAAAACATACGTTCCTATGATGTATCATTGGTCACAAAAACATCACTAAACTTCTAAGTAAAGACCCCAAAACACGAATACTAAACATTGAAATAAATGTGAGCTCTACATACATTTAGGAAAGATTAATTTAAAAAATTAAGATACTACCCAATTTTGGGTGTGTCAGTGAGTGATAGTGGTTGTAGTGGTGGTGCTGTGTTAAATCAAGGAATAAATGTTGCAAAGTGAAAAAATTGTCAGGAGCACGTGCTGCCATCATGCAGCTATTTGAACACCATTTTTGTGTTCAAAAATAGTCATAAATATGGCAGGCTCATGGAGCACTTTCATACCACATAATTGTGTACTGCAGCATTTGTGTTACGACCATAGACCCTACAACATTTTATTTTATAGTAATTTGCATTCATTCATTCCTTTCTTAACCTGCTTATCCCAGTTCAGGGTCACACATGGTCAGAGCCTCTCCTGCACTTAAGGGTACAGGATGGGAACCAGCCCAGGACAGGACATATCCCATTGCAGGGCCACTCACATACACCCGCCCTCACTCTGACTGGGACCATGTCATGACGTCAGCACATCAGATGACCTAACATGCCCAGCTTTGGGATATAGGAGGAAACCAGAATACCTGGAGGAAACCCACACAGACAAGGGGAGAACGTGCAAACTCCACCCAGATGGGGCCCCAGTTGGGAATTCTTTTTCTCCTCAGTGTGACAATGAAATGATGTTGTTCAAGAATCTGCTGTATTTACTGATTTGTTCAATCCCCTTGTGTGTAACCAATCTCTTCTGTCCCAGCCCCTAAGCAGCTGTGCTCCCCACTCCCCCTTGGACTCCAGCACCCTTCATCAGGTTGCCTTCACCGCTTTTCCTCCCAAGCTGATGTTGTCTTCACCCTATCCTTTCCCAGACACCCTGTGCCAGGCCACTCTCTTATGCAGATGCTTCTGCCTCAGATGCTGAAAACCCATGTGGGACTATCCTTTCCCCCGTATGGTTGCCTCCTGACTCTGTTCGTCTTTGATACCTCATTCTATCCCATCTACTTTTCAGGAGTGCCCTTACTTGACCTCCAACCCTGTAGAGGGTGACACTCCTGATACAGGAGATAGAAAGAAATTATTTAGGCAGATAGCAAGGGTAAAAGAGTCCTCGGTAAAATTTCCCTTTTAACAAAAAGCAGGCCCCAAATCATTTCTTTTCTAACAAGGAGCAGCCTGAAAAATCGAGCTGCTGACATAGATAAGCAAGCTGAAAGCTTGCATGGGTGAATGCTGGCAATTGTGCCAATAGAAAAGGGCTACCTGAGGGCTAGGGATGTTCAACATGGAGGCTTCATCTTCCCTTTTCTTTGTACAGTAAAGGAACAGGCAACATGGCACTGGCCAGGCAGAGAACCCATCTTCATAATAAAAGATTAGGGTGGAGGCGGCCAGATTTTCATGCACTATGCAAATGGTACACCTAGCCCTAACCAGTTTTTTGCACCTTATGCAAATAGCATACCTGGTCTGACCAATCTTTGGTGCCCTATGCAAATCAGGCACCACCACCTCAAGTTCATCTATAAAACCCTGTGCATTTCACCACGGACTGGAAGACCCGCCCAGGACCCTCTGCAGGGGAGAGCTTTTCTCTTTCTCTCACCTATTAAACCTCTGCTCTTAACCTCACCCCTTGTGTGTCCACATCCTTGATTTCCTTGGCATGAGACAATGAACCTCAGATATTACTCCGTCAGTGATGCCGCTTCACTCCCACACTTAGGCCCTTCTCATTTTATCCAGACTCCAGCCCCTAACTCTGGGCCACCACAACTCTGATTTTGTTTCCAGGCTTAGTCCCCATACTTTTGAACTGAAATGTTCAGGAAGAGAAAGGAGAATAGGACTCCATATACCATTTATAATCAACATGCCGAGCTCTACAAAGCAAGCATTTTTTATTGGAATTGCATTGAATCTATAATTTGGGGAGAAAAGACATTTAGAATATTGAGTTATTCTGTCTTTTGTTGTTTGTTTTTGAGACGGAGTCTCGCTCTGTTGCCCAGGCTGTAGTGCAGTGGCGTGATCTTGGCTCACTGCGAGCTCCGCCTCCTGGGCTCACACCATCCTCCTGCCTCAGCCTCCTCAGTATCTGGGACTACAGGTGCTGCCACCATGCCCAGCTAATTTTGATTTTGTATTTTTAGTAGAGACGAGGTTTCACCACGTTAGCCAGGATAGTCTCAATCTCCTGACCTCGTGATCCACCAGCCTCAGCCTCCCAAAGTGCTGGGATTACAGGTGTGAGCCACCGTGCCTGGCCTATTCTGTCTTGTTAACTTATAGAGATCTTGCATATATACATTTTATATATATCAAATATCCCAGTTATTTGATACTTTTGATTCTATTATGTTACCTTTCTTACATTTTATTTCCTGTTTCTTATAGAGGTAAAATCTGTATTTTATGTATTAAACTTGGATTCAGCTATCTTGCTAAATTCATATTTTTTATTTGAGTATTTTATCTGTAGAGTCTTGGATTTCCCATATACACACAAAAAATATCTGTAATAGTGACAGTATTGTATCCTTTCCAATTCCTGGAGTTTTTGTTTTTCTTTCCTACTTCAAGAATGATGTTGAATAAAAGGGGAAACAGTAGGCATCCACATTTTGTTGAAATTACAAAGGGGAAACCACATTTTTCAATAAGTATGTAGATGGCAGGGTTTTGTTTTTATGATGAATATTCTTCATTATTGTATAGGTTTCCTATTGCTGCATAAAAGGCCATCACAAACTTAGCATCTTAAAATCACCCATACTTATCTCATGGTTTCCGTGGGTCAGGAGTTCAGGCATGGTCTATCTGGGTCCTCTGCCCAGGGTCCCACAAGGCAGTTGTAAGATCTGAGGTTTATTTTGCTGTAAAAAACTTTTTCCTGTGAGTCTCAGCTGGTTTCCATCAAGGAAGCTGAGCTTGTCTGCTTCTGTGTAGGCGGAGGGTGGTCTTCAATCTGGGCCCCACTGGTAGGTAAGGAGCTGAGTTGGGAGTTTGTCTTGTAAATTCTCTATAATGACTAAAAGTTTTAGCAACCACCTGGTCTTAATTTCTACTTACAATTCGAGTTCTCAGAAATTGTATAATTTGTGTGATCATTGTTTTGCTTAGCTGTTTTTGCTTGTTTGTTTCTGTCTTCTTGGGATTTTGTTGGGTTTTTGTTTTTGGTTTTTTTTTGGTATGTTTTGGTCTCAAACCTATCAGATTTGATGAATTCTAAACCCCTCTAGCCTATGAGTGTGGAATTTTCACTCCAAAGGAAAAAAGAGCACCATGCTTTTCTCAGCCTTTCAGGGCATTCTCATGTGACTGAGAATCATGTGAGGGTGTCTGGGAGGAATACCTCCTAAGAGCAGCAGTGGCTCTGATGAGGTTTCTCCCTCAGGAGAACATAATTAGGGCCTATTTTCACCTGGCAGGTGCATATAAGGAGCTGACCCCTCCCACATCTTAAGCCCCTGACACATTGTGCCAGGTAGTTGTGACACAGGTGGACCGAACCAGTTCAGAGAGTAATAATTGCCCTGGAAAGCTAGGTCCGCAAGCAGCACACTTTGGGTCTGACACACTCATTGACTTAATAATATCTGAAGGAGAACTCTAAACTATAGGAAATGAGGCCTCTACATTAGCTAAAATCTCAGCAGCTGCGCAACAGAAAGTTACAACCTTAGAAACTCTGGCTGGGTATTTGCAAAATGCTTATGGCAAATTGTCATGCAAATATTTAGTCAAATGGACAACTGTAACTGAAGCAGACTCTAAGTTACAATGGCCTAGATGAGGTTCTTCTGAGATGCCCATATTAGTGCACCTGTGAACTAGAATAGAAAAGGCATGCACAAAAACTAAACAGCCAGAATGGGAGAGCTGCTTTCAGTGATATCTGGAGAGGAGCAAAATGGGGGAAGATTGCCTCACCTCCTTACAGGAGGCCAAGAAACAACTTGGAGATGCTAACTGAGAACCCTCTAGTGCTTTATCTCAAAGAAATCTTCAGAATCACTTACTTCCCTCTTGGTGCCTCCCCCACCTCCACGTATACTGCTACTTTATCCCGACCTCTTTGAACTTCCTGGACCAGATCTGTTCCCTCCGGCATGCTCCATTCTACCATCTTCCCCTCCTCGACTGCTGCTCACTCAACAGAAGGCAGCTGGGGGTCTAACTTCCAAGACTCTACCTCCTGCTGATTCTCTGACAGCCCCAGTGGCACCCTGTCATCTAGAAGATGGGAAAAGGGGGACCCTATAGGGACATCTCTCATGATTGCCCTCGTTTGAAAACAACCAATAATAGAGGAACCCCAGCGTTTGTCTATCAATTCTGGTCAAAGGCTGAGCTGCAAAGCACAGTTATAGAATTTCCTGACCTCCATAAAGATCCAACTGGGTTTGCCCATGAATTTGAGCTCATTATCAGAACCTACGACCCAGGTCATTCAGACCTTTACCAGCTGGTACACATGCTTGTTTCAGAGGCTAAAGCTAAGGGATGGCTAGAAAAATCACAGAGGTCAGACACGTTAGCAGACTTAATCTTCAAAGGCCCAATAGAATGACAACAATCAGCCCCCAAAAGTCCAGAAGACAGGCTCAAAGATGCCTGGGAGTGAGCACCTGCTCTGCTAAATGTCATTCCCTCAGTGTTCCAAAGGGTTGTGGATTGAATAAAATCTAGCAGTGCCACCAGAACCCAAAAGAATCAGATTAGATCATTTTATGTGTTTTAATAAAACTTTGCAACAGTATTGCAAGATGTCAGCTGATTGCTTTGAAAACACTAAAAATGATACATTATTAAATGCAAACTTTTAAAACAGACCAGATGACGATTTAGCCACCCTGGTAAATTGGGTCATGGCCAGGACTAATAAACTAGTTACCTTAGCTGACCAGTTATCCTGCACTATGATAAAAAAGAAAAAACAAGACTGCCCAAGTTATGTATCTACAGTTAAAGCAATTTGTTGGGGTGATCAGACCCAACACCAGGCCGTGGGGGCTATGAAGTCTGGCGGAGTCAAAGGAATGAGAAAAGACGAGAGAAAGTGGGACCAGGGGGCCGACGCTAGTATGGATGCTGCAAAGGCCCCAAGCTCTGAGAGCCCACACTGTTTATTGGTGATCAAACAAAGAAACACGTGGTGAGGATGTGGGGGTTGAAAGGAAGCAGTGCATCAAGCAAACAAGCCACAGCTGTGGCAGTTTAGCATTTTCTCCAAAACATATGGCTACTTGAGACAATGGGACTGCTAGAAGCAAGGAGCCAGCAAGTCCAGACGCATTCCAAAGGCCACGAGGGATTTTAGACCCTGGCCCCCAGACATGTTCCAAGCTCTGCCTCAGCTTCTCTCCCAACACCCAGCTTTTCTCCCAACACAATTAACTTCTCAAACTTCTCAGTCTCAGAAAAATGTTAAACCTCAGAGGACTCTTCCCTCAGCCTGTTACTACTGTAAAAGACTGGGACACTTGAAACGGGACTGCTTTAGGCTGAAATGGAAGCCACAGCAGGAGGATACAACTTGGGAAGACCAGGGGTGCTCTGAGGAAGTTAAAGTGTTTCACCTCTCCTAGTATTCTACCTTGACAAACAAATTGGGAGAGATTAATATAATCATTAACCATCCTTACTTGACACAGGAGCAGCCATATCTGTTATAAATCCCACCTTGTTTAGAAACCCCATTTCTCAGAGTAATGAAAGCATTAGCATTGTGGGTGTATCTAGAAAAACTATCTCAGGTTTTAAATCAAAACGTATACCTTACTGTTTTGTCAGGTTTGGTGCCCTACCAAACAAGGGCCCTAAATGTGACCCACTCAGTCTGTCCCACATGTTCCTAATATGCCCTGAGATCCCTTTCAATCTTTTGGGCCATGATCTCAGCATCCATAATGACCGTATTTTTTTTTATCAAAAGGTGAATTTTTTTTTGGAATATGAGCCAGGAGACAAAACAAAAACAACGCAAAACAACAAATACAGAGAAACATTCTGACAATGTACCATAATATAGTACTAGTAATGTTAAAACATCATCTTGTGTCTGGGAAATAAACTAAAGACAGAAAAGGAAACATTAGCGGAGAAGAGAGAAAAGTGAAATAAAAGGCAGGAAACTGTAAAACTCCTTTTAGCCTCCCCAGATTTCCCATAACCCCAGAAGTGGAGCATTTGGTTATGGCCATCCTCTCCCACTTATGGTCCCAGTCAAATACAGACACAGGAAAAATATTCCTAAAGCTACTGCTCCCCAACATTGTATAGTATCCTTTTTGACAGTAAGACATAGATGGAATGTCCCTATCGTACAAGATTATCTCATTATTCCCTGTACCAACCCCTACAACACCCCCGTATTCCCTGTAGGAAAACCAAATGGTAGAGAATGAAGACTTTTTTTCTTGAGATGGAGTCTTGCTCTGTTGCCAGGCTGGAGTGCAGTGGCGCAATCTCGGCTCACTGCAACCTCTGACTCCCTGGTTCAAGTGATTCTCCTGCCTCAGCCTCCCAAGTAGCTGCGATTACAGGCATGAGCCACCACGCCCAGCTAATTTTTGTATTTTTAGTAGAGATGGGTTTTCACTGTGTTGGCCAGGATGGTCTTGATCTCCTGACCTTGTGATCCACCTGCCTTGGCCTCCCAAAGTGCTGGGATTACAGGCATGAGCCACTGCGTCCGGCCTTTTTTTTTTCTCACTATATTTCCCAGGCTGGTTTCAAACTCCTGGTCTCAAGATATTCTCTCTTCTTAATCTCCCAAAGTGCTGGGATTAGTCATGAGCCACCATGCCTGGGCTGAGGGTGGAGATTTGTACAGAATTTGAGAGCAGTAAACAGTATCATAATATTTAGACACTCACATACCCTTCTATCAGCTGTACCCACTCCCAGTCAGTATTTCTCAGTTGTGCATCTGCAGTGCCTTCTCTAGAATTCCTGTAGATCCACACAGCCAATAGTTGTTTGCCTTCACCTGGAGAGAATGGCAATCTACACGATATACGTGGACTGTAATGCCTCAAGGGTGCCAGAAAGTCCCACTTATTTTTCCCAAATATTAAAGGCTGATTTAGAGGACCCAATTTTTCCCCAGGGTTCAATGCTCATCCAATACGTGGATGACATTCTCCTTGGGCTAGACGTACTCTCTTCCCTTCAGGAAGATATTTCATATTTACTCACACAATTAGCCAATAAGGGACAAGTTGTCTCAAGATGAACGTCAGCTATGTTCACCCCAAGTCAAATATTGGGAGCATATTATCTGAGTCCAAGGACTGAGCATTAACCCTGGTAGGGTGAGCGTAGTTTAACTTTCCCCATGACCATCACTAAAAATCAACGTTTAAAGCGTTTTCAGGGCTGGGTGGCTATTGTAGGAACTGGATACCATATTTCTCCCTTGTGCCCCAACTTCTGTGCATACCTATGAAGTGAATGGTCTGATCTCTTTTCTCTGCCTTTCTTTTTTTAGCATATGAAGGTGGAGGCATTGCATCTGGGGTAATGACCCAGTAACATGATGACCATCAGAGAACTATAGGCTATTATGGCAACAGTTAGACCCTGTAGCTCAAGGGCTGCCTCACTGTATGAGAGCAACATCAGCCACTTCCCTTCTATACAAGTCTGTTGAAGAAATAATCATGGGTTCCCTTCCTACTGTTTGTGTACTGCATTCTCTTGAGACCCTTCTAAACTGTCATCATACTCAACACCTGTCAATAGGTTAACCTCCGTGAAGTTTTGCTTTTATCTCCAAATATTATATCCCAGTGTAATTACTTTAATCCTGCCACTCTATTCCAGGGACCTTCCGATGAAACCCTTCATGACTATGTTCTGATGACTGACCAACGTCTCACTTCCAGGACAGACCTGCAATAGATGCCACTGGATAATGCTGAGATAGACTGGTATGCAGATGGGTCTGATTTAAGAGGGGAACATGGAAATGTTAGAGCAGAATATGCTGTGATTTCCTTATTAGAGGTAATTGAAGCCAGTCCTCTTCCCCAAGGCAGATCAGCTCAAGTAGCCAAGTTGATTTCCCTGACCCGAGCTTTTCAACTGGCGAGATCTATGTTCACAAGGTGGTGAACATAGGCCCTGACAGCTGCTCTGCATTTGGGTTTGCTCATGACTTTGGGATGCTACAGAAGGAGAGAAGATATTTAACCTTCTCAGGGCAACCCATAAAAAATGACTAACAAGTATCAGAGCTGTTAGAAATCATTCTAAAACCAGAACTTCTGGCAATTATAAAAATCCCAGGTCACTCTAAATTGGACACCACTGAAAGGGTAACGAATTTGCTGATGCTACAGCTAAAAGAGCAGTATTTGAGCCACCAGCCCCCATCTGAGGAATGGCCATAAAACCTGAAACACTTAAAAACATGTTGAAGAAAACCCAGAGCATAGCCCAAACAAGAGGGAAATCTACTTGGAAACAGAAAGGGGGATACCTGTCTCTGCAAACTGAAATATGATGTGAACCTAATAATAAACCCATTATTCCAATGGGATGTCAGATGGCCCTTATGGAATATGTTCATCATCAGACCCATTGGAATCCAGAGAAAATGATATCCTGGTGTAAACAATATTATTGGAAACTGTCATTCCTGGTGGCACAAAAGGTTTACTCCTGATCTGTTTTTTGTTGCCAAAATAAGCCAGGGAAGCCCTTCCATGGGGCCAAGTGTCATTTTCCCTTTCTAGCTGGACCTTTTGAGGTTTGGCAGCTTGATTTTAGCCATAACATTTTATCCACAAATTTAGAGGATCTTCACACAGGACTGGAAGCAGATGACAGCTGCTGTGGAGAGCTTTAACCCAAGACACCAGCCCAGACCTGTATACAAAAGAATGCCTATATTTATTGTATGATAGCCATTACAATGATTGTCCTAGAGATACTGGCAATTGCTGTGTTATGCAAAACCAGGCACCAGCCTTGTCTGATTTAATATCCTTTTAGTAGTTAAAATGAATTTCACAACCTTGTTTCTATTTATCCTCTGTCCCTATGCCTTGCCACTGCCACCCACTGTGGCCCATGAAACAAACCTGTTTCTACAATGGGCTCAGGATTATGCGGACAGATTATAAAAAGATGCCTCCTGGATATGCAAACTCATGCCTCTTTCCAATGGCTCCAGCCTTCCATGTTGGGTATCCCCTTTCTATGGTCAGGACTGGATAGAATACCAAAAATGTATTACATCACAGAAATGGTCTGGTATCCTCAGTGCTGGTGTAAGAAAACACAATATATATAATTAGCCCATTGAAAATACACTTAAGAGCAAGGCACATGGGAAAAGGTTTTCAGAGGAAAGGTCCAGCTCAGCAACCCTCACCTTAGTCCCCTCTCTGCAACTAACAGAGAAGTTGGTAACCACACCCCAAGTAACTGCTCAATTTCAAGATGAGACACTGCAAAATTTGTGATTAGTTTAACTGAATCACCCCTTTATTAGGCCAACTCAGCCAGAATGCTCCTTTATGCTGCAAAGAAAGAAACTACACAAAAGGCCAATGGTGAAACAGTCCAGGAGATATGGGGTGGATACCTGGAAAGCGTTGTGACCACATTATTATGTTACAAGGCACTGGCATGACACCTATTGGGTACAGTGACCAGATATTAATTGGCTAGCATTAAACGGGACATGTTGGCTATGTTGCTTTAACTTATGGCCTTGATTACCCCCAGGATGGTTAAGATGATGTTCCCTAGATTAAGCTTGGGCACAAGGATGAGTAATTCAGACCCTGCCAAACCAGCAACGCTTTTTCACTTACGGTCTTGCTGGACACGTTCTGTATTCCAATGGTATGATCGCTTAGCTTTTGTCTTTGTACCACACATAGCTATTGAACATGTTATATGGCATACAGAGGCCTTAACAAATTATACCCAAAAGGCCCTAAATGATAGACACATGAGTATCTCTTTGCTAAACAATGAAGTCTTACTAATGAGGAAAGCTGTGCTGCAAAACCACATGACCTTAGATATACTCACAGCAGCCCAAGGTGGAACTCGTGCCATCATAAAAACTCAATGTTGTATTTATATTCCAGATACATCAAATAACATAACTTAACTTATGGCCGATATGAAAACCCAGATAACCAACCTGTCAGACCTAAAACCCTTGGTAATTGACTGGTTGAGTGGTTGGTTTGGATCCTGGGAACTTGTGGCAGAAGATATTGCTCATAATAGGAATAATAATAATAATTAGTGTTCTGCCATGCTTTTGCTTACAATGTTGTAATAGTATATTCTTGCAAGTAAATCAACATGCAACCAAAAAGGCTAGAGTAATAGTTGTCCAAAGAACTGCTCTAATTGAGGAGGCAGTAGCATAGCCTGAACCAGCTTCCAGGTTTGCTTTCCATTTTGCTATAAATCTGGGAAAGTCTCTCTCTCTCTGTCTCTCTCTCTCTCTCGCTCTGTGTGTGTGTGTGTGTGTGTGTGTGTGTATTTTATCTTTCTATTTTACTTATCATATTTTATCTCCATGAAACATGACCTTAGGAATAAGCCTTCCAAGTAATGTGGGACCTGAACATCCTGGCAACAAGGGACAAGCTCAAAAAAGAAAAAAGAAAAAACCTGAAACCAGAGACTCATTTCCCTCTAAAATTCTTCCTCCATAAGATTTTAAAGAAAAAATGGGAGGAAAATGTAAGAGGAAAAGAAATCTTGGGACCTCAAACTCATAAAGCCAAAAGAAGAATAAAGCGAAGAATTGGGTCAGGCAATCCTGCCTCCCATTTGCTTCCTAAATAAGATGGCTGCAAAGGTAAAAAAGTTACATTTGCTTCCTAAATAAGATGGCTGCAAAGATAAAAAAAGTTACATACCTCCCTCACAATTTGCCCACAAGGAGATTCTTTTGTGGGCCCCAAGATCTTTACCCTAAAACAGTTGGAATTTCACTCTGGCAATGTAAATTGATAGCTTATCTTCGCAGGTTCAGGACAAAGGACAGAACTCAAAGTCATCCCTCTGCTGACCTGAGATAAATGCGTATCTGAGTGCTTCCTCCGCCCTATTGTCTATGTCATTTTATGTTAAAATGCATAAAGTACTGATGCCTTCAGCAAGCCAGATGAAGTCATGAGTGTCTATTTCCTCTACCTCCCTCACACGTGAAAATTGTGTATTCAGTGAAAGGCTGATCAAAGGCTCAAAAGGATGCAACCATTTTGTCTTTTTATCTACTGAGACACGTTTTAAAAATATTTCTTGGCTCACACCCATAATCCCAGCACTTTGGCAGGGCGAGGCAGGTGGATCACCTGAGGTCGGGAGTTCGAGACCAGCCTGACCAAAAAGGAGAACCTCATCTTTACTAAAAATACAAAATTAGCTGGGCATGGTGGCGCATGCCTATAATCTCAGTTACTCGGGAGGCTAAGGCAGGAGAATCACTTGAACCTGGGAGGCAGAGGTTGCAGTTGTAGTGAGCCGAGATCGTGCCATTGCACTCCAGCCTGGGCAACAAAAGTGAAACTCCGTCTCAAAAAAAAAAAAAAAAAATCCCTTCCTTCAATATCCACCCTTTCCAATACTGAAGCCCTCAAAATCATCTTTGGAGAAAAGCATAGACCTGTCTCCTGGGCATGCATCCTTAATTTTGGCAAATAAACTGTGTCCGGAATTGGTGGGTTCTTGGTCTCACTGACTTCAAGAATGAAGCCACGGACCCTCGCAGTGAGTGTTACAGCTCTTAAGGTGGGGCGTCTGGAGTTGTTCGTTCCTTCCGGTGTTCGGATGTGTTCGGAGTTTCTTCCTTCTGGTGGGTTCGTGGTCTCGCTGGCTCAGGAGTGAAGCTGCAGACCTTCGCGGTGAGTGTTACAGCTCTTAAGGCGGCGTGTCTGGAGTTGTTCGTTCCTCCCGGTGGGCTCGTGGTCTCGCTGGCTTCAGGAGTGAAGCTGCAGACCTTTGTGGTGAGTGTTACAGCTCATAAAAGCAGTGTGGACCCAAAGAGTGAGCAGTAACAAGATTTATTGCAAAGAGCGAAAGAACAAAGCTTCCACACTGTGGAAGGGGACCCAAGCAGGTTGCTGCTGCTGGCTCCGGCAGCCTGCTTTTATTCTCTTATCTGGCCCCACCCACATCCTGCTGATTGGTAGAGCCGAGTGGTCTGTTCTGACAGGGCACTGATTGGTACGTTTACCATCCCTGAGCTAGACATAAAAGTTCTCCACGTCCCCATCAGATCAGTTAGATACAGGATATCCACACAAAGGTTCTCCAAGGCCCCACCAGAGCAGCTAGATACAGAGTGTCGATTGGTGCACTCACAAACCTCGAGCTAGACACAGGGTGCTGATTGGTGTGTCTGCAAACCTTGAGCTAGATACAGAGTGCTGATTGGTGTATTTACAATCCTTGAGCTAGACATAAAGTTTCTCCAAGGCCCCACCAGAGCAGCTAGATATAGTGTCGATTGGTGCATTCACAGACCCTGAGCTAGACACAGGGTGCTGATTGGTGTATTTACAATCCCTGAGCTAGACATAAAGGTTCTCCACATCTCCACCAGACTCAGGAGCCCAACTGGCTTCACCCAGTGGATCCTGAACTGGGGCTGCAGGTGGAGCTGCCTGCCAGTCCCACGCCGTGCGCTCGCACTCCTCAGCCCTTGGGTGGTTGATGGGACTGGGCGCCATGGAGCAGGGGGTGGCGCTCGTCGGGGAGGCTCGGGCTGCACAGGAGCCCATGGAGGGGGTGGGAGGTTCAGGCATGGCGGGCTGCAGGTCCCGAGCCCTGCCCCGTGGGAAGGCAGCTAAGGCCTGGTGAGAAATCCAGCGCAGTGCCAGTGGGCTGGCACTACTGGGGGACCCAGTACACCCTCTGCAGCCGCTGGCCTGGGTGCCAAGCCCCTCATTGCCAAGCGGCCCTGCCGGCCGCTCCGAGTGCGGGGCCACCAAGCCCACGCCCACCCAGAACTCCAGCTGGCCCGCAAGCGCCGCACGCAGCCCCAGTTCCTGCTCGCGCCTCTCCCTCCACACCTCCCTGCAAGCTGAGGGAGGCGGCTCCTGTCTTGGTCAGCCTAGAAAGGGGCTCCCCCAGTGCAGCGGTGGGCTGAAGGGCTCCTCAAGTGCCTCCAAAGTGGGAGCCCAGGCAGAGGAGGCGCTGAGAGCGAGTGAGGGCTGTGAGGACTGCCAGCACACTGTCACCTCTCAAAACCTCCTACAATGACCGAGAGTTGCTGTGGTCATTTTCTTTTATTTACATCTAGCAACCACGAAGGGATTCCTGAATGAAGGTGGCCCAGGCCTGCAGCAGCTCTCCTATTGGTGCTTGGTACTGGCTTGGGCTGTGTTTATCACCATAACCGATGGGATGATTTGCTGAAGTCTGGGACCTCCTTCCTCCAGGGATGCCTGACCTCCCCAATTTTGTTGTTTAGTTGTGGGGGAGGGTCTGAGGTTTATTTTGCTATAAAAAAACTCCTTTTCCTGGGAGTTTCAGCTGGCTTCCATCAAGGAAGTCGAGCTTGTCTGCTTCTGCGCGGGCAGAGAGTGGTCTTTAGCCTGGTCCCCATTATTAGGTAAGGAGCTGAGTTGGGATTTTGTCATGCTAATTCTCTTTAATGACTAAACGTTAGCTTATTCTTCATTTTTCCTTACAATTAACATGCTCGGAAAGCATAATTTGTGTGATCAGTGTTTATTTTGCTGATCTGTTTTTGCTTGTTTTGTTAAGGTTTTTAATTTGGTATGTTTTTATCTTTCTTCTATCATATTTGACCCAGTCTAAATCCCTCTAGCCTATGAGTGTAAAATTTCCACTCTGGAGACAAGAAGAGCATCTTGCTCCTCTCAGTCTTTCTGGACATTCTCATGTGTCTGAGACCATGTGAGGGTGTCTGGGAGGAATGCTCCGTAGACATGGCTTGGATTAGGTTTCCCCCTTATAAGAACATAACTGAGGGTCTATTCTCAGCTTGTAGGTGCATATAAGGAACTGACCTCTCCTGCACCTTAAGCCATTGACACACTGTGCCAGGTAGCAGTGATATGGGTGGACCAAACTGGTTCAAGAACTAATGGCCCTGAAAATCTAGGTCAACAAGCAGCACACTTTGGGTGGGATACACTCCCCAGCTTGGTTAAATTTAGTTTTCCTTTTTTTCTACACTTGGTTAAATCTTAAAGAGAACTCTAAGTTATGAGGAATGAGGCCTTCTAAGTTCGCCAAAGCCCCCACACAGCTGTGGAACATAAGTTTCATCCTTAGAAACTCTGGCTGGGTATTTGCAAAATACTTACAGTGAATTGCCATGCAAATATTTAGTCAAATGGGCAACTATAACCAAAGCAGACTCTAAGTTACAATGGCCTAGAAGGGAATCTTCTGAGAGGCCCAAATTAGTGCACCTGGGAACTAGGATGGAAAACGCACGCACAAAATCTCAACAGCCAGAATGGGAGAGCTACTTTCAATGGTACCTAGAGAGCAGCAAAATGGAGGAAGACTACTTCACTTCCTTACAGGAGACCAACAAACAACTTAGATATGCTAACTGAGAACTCTCTAGCACTTGATCGCTCTTAAAGAAATCTTCAGAATTGCTTACTTCCCCCTTGGTGCTTCCTTCACCTCCACTTACACCTCCACTTACACCTCCACTTTACCCCGTCTCCTCTGAACTTCCTGGACAAGATCTGTTCCTTCCTTCTCTTGCATGCTCCAGTCTACCATCTTCCCCTCCTCCTCCTCTGCTGCTACTCAACAGAAGGCAGCAGGGGGTCTAACCTCCAAGACCCTACCTCCTGATGATTCCATGGCAGCCCCCGTGGCAGCCTCTCATCAGGAAGATGGGAAAAGGGGGACCCTGCAAGGACACCCCTCGTGATTGCCCATTTAGGGAACAATCAGTAACAGCAAGGGGAACCCCAGCAATTGTCTATCAACCCTGGTCAAAGGCTGAGTTATGAAGCATAAGGAATTTCCTGTTCCCAGGGCTCTAAATGTCACCCACTTGGTAGGTCTCACATGTTCCTAATATGTCCTGGGACCCCTGTCAATCTTTTGGGCTGCAATCTTCTCAACATCCTTAATGCCCATAAGCCTTTTTCATCAAAGGTGAATGTTTTTGGAATTGGAGCCAGGAGACCAAAAATAACAAATTTTAAAAAGTCTTGACAATGTGCCATGATTTAGTAATGTTAAAACATCATCTTGTGACTAGGAAAATGAATTAGAGACAGCCAAGAAAATGTTAGAGGAGAAAAGAGAAAAATGGAATAAAAGGCAGGGAACTGTATGATTCCCTTTAGTCGCCCCAAAATTCATGTTAACCCCCAAAGGGGAACATTTGCTTAAGGCCGTCCTCACCCACTTATGGTCCAAGTCAAAGACAGACTTAGAAAAAATATTCTCAGCCACTCCAATAGATGTTGAGATAAACAGAAAAAAAAAAAATCTCTTGCCCAATATTAATATCGTTTCATAAAGGAAGCCATAGATGGAATTGTCCCTATCATACAAGATTATCTCAAAAGGGGCTGTATCCTCATTATTTCCTGTACCATCCCCTGCAACACTCCCCTTCCCCACCACCATATTCTTTGTAGAAAAAACAAACAGGAGAAGATAAAAACAAACAGGAGAAGATACATTTTTTTTTTTTCTGAGACGAGGTCTCACTATATTGCCTAGGCTGGTCTTGAACTCCTGAGCTCAAGTGATCTTCCTACCTTGGCCTTCCCAAATGCTGGGACTATAGGTGTGAGCCATCATGCCCAGCTTGAGGATGGAGATTTATATGGAATTTGAGAGCAGTAAACAATATCATAATATTTAGACACCTATATACCCCTCTATCAGCTACACCCACTCCCAGCCAGTATTTCTCAGTTGTGCATCTGCAGTGCCTTCTTTAGTATTCCTGTAGATCCACACAGCCAATATTTATTTGCCTTCACCTGAAGAGAATGGCAATCTACATGATATATGTGGACTATAATGCCTCAAGTGTGCGTGGAAAGTCCCACTTATTTTTCTCAAATATTAAAGTTGATTTAGAGGACTCGATTTTATCCACTTATCCAATAAGTGGATGGCATTCTCTTTGGGTCAGACACACTCTCTTCCTCTCAGGAAGATATTTCATATTTACTCAAACTATTAGCCAGTAAAAGACAAAGGGTCCCAAGATAAACTTCAGCTGTGCTCACCCCACGTTAAGAATTTGGGGGCGTATTATCTCCATCAAAGGACTGAGTATTAACCCTAGTAGAGTGAGAGAAATTTTAGGTTTCCCAATGTCCATCACTAAGAAACAACATAGAGGGTTTTTGGAGCTGGCCGGCTATTATAGGAACTGCACACCAGATTTCTCCCTAGTGGCTCAACCTCTGTATGCATACCTAAAAAATGAACAGTCTGATCCCATCATGTTTACTCCAAAGAGACAATCAGCTATTCAATAAATAAAGGAAAGTTTCAAAATGCCCCAGGCTTAGGGCATTCTAACTACAAATTGCCTTTCTCCCTATTCATACACAAAAGTGGAGAAATGGCACCTGGGCTACTGACCAGAAACCTAGTGATCACCAGAGAACTATAGGGTATTATAGCCAAGAGCTAGACCTTGTGGCGTTACCTCACTGTGTGAGAGCTGTATCAGGCGCTTCCATTCTGTAGAAGTCTGTTGAAGATATTATTACGTGTTCCTCCCTTACCATTTATGTACCACATTCTCTTGAGACCCTTCTAAACTCTCATCATACTTAATATGTGTCTGTCAATAGATTAATTTTCTATGAAGATTTGCTTTTATCATCTCCAAATATTACCTCATCCCACTATAATAGTCTAAATCCTGCTACTCTGTTCCTGGGCCCTTCTGACAAAACCCCTCATGACTGTGTTCTGTTGACTGACTAACTTCTCACACCCAGCCAGGCCTACAGGAGATGCCACTGGATAATGCTGAGATAGACTGGTATACAGATGGGTCTAATTTAAGAGGAGAGGGTGGAAATGTTAGAACAGGCTATGCCATGGTTTCCTTATTAGAGGTAATTGAAGCTGGTCCTCTTCCCCAACTCAGATCACCTCAAGTGGCCGAATTGATTTCCCTGACCCAAGCTTTTCAATTGGCAAAAGACAAGGCTGTGAAAGTATTGCACTGACAGCTGCTCTGCACTTGGTGTTGCTCATGACTTTGGGATGCTACAGAAGGAGAGAGGATAATTAACCTCCTTGGGGCGACCCATAAAAAATGGACAAGAAGTATCAGAGCTGTTAGAAGTCATTCAAAAACAGAAACTTTTGGCAATTATAAAAATTCCAGGTCACTCTAAGTTGGACACCACTGAAAGCAGGGTAACCAATCTGCTGATCTACAGCTAAAAGAGCAGAATTTAAGCTACCATCTCCAATCTGGGGAATGGCCATAAAACCTGAAACACTTAAAAACATGTTGAAGAGCCCGGCGCGGTGGCTCACGCCTGTAATCCCAGCACTTTGGGAGGCCGAGGTGGGCGGATCATGAGGTCAGGAGATTGAGACCATCCTGGCTAACATGGTGAAACTCCATCTCTACTAAAAATACAAAAAATTAGCCGGGCAAGGTGGCGGGCACCTGTAGTCCCAGCTACGCCGGAGGCTGAGACAGGAGAATGGCGTGAACCCTGGGGGGCAGAGCCTGCAGTGAGCCGAGATCGCGCCACTGCACTCCAGCCTGGGTGAAAGAGCGAGACTCCGTCTCAAAAAAAAAAACCAAAAAAACAAACAAAAAAAAACATGTTGAAGAAAACCCAGAGCATAGCCCAAACGAGAGGGAAATCTACTTGGAAACAGAAAGGGGGATACCTGTCTCTGCAAACTGAAATATGATGTGAACCTAATGATAAACCCATTATTCCAATGGGATGTCAGACGCCCCTTGTGGAATACTTTCATAATCTGACCCATTGGAATCCAGAGAAAATGGTATCCTGGCATAAACAATATTACTGGAAACTATCATTCATGGTGCCGCAAAAGATTTACTCTCCGTGTGTTCTCTGTCCCAAAAATAACCCAGGAAAGCCCCTCCTGGGGGCCCAGGACCATTTTCCCCTTCTGGCTGGACCTTCTGAGGTATGGCAGCTTGATTGTATTCAGCTGCCATTATCTCCAGTTTAAAAGTGTGTTTTAGTAACGATCTACGCGTCTTTCCACTGGATTGAAGCTTTTCCCTGCAGGCAAGAAACAGCGATGGCAGTTGGAAAAAATCCTATGTGAAAAAATGATTCCACTCTGTGAAGTCCCCTCTGAACTTCACAGTGATAGGGGAACTCATTTTACTGGCCAGGTTTTTCAAATTATTTGTAAAATTTTCCTCGTGCTTCAACATTTCAATTGTGCCTACCACCCTCAGTCTTCAGGGCTGGTGGAAAGGACCAATGGTATAATTAAAACACAATTGGCTAAGTTCATAGGGGCTTTTCACCTGTCCTGGCCTAGAACTCCTCCTGGCACTCGTTACACTCTGATCCACCATTTTGTGAAACATCTATACGCTTATACAATTATAATGGAAAGGCCCATGTGTAAGGAACCCAAATAACCAACCCAACCTTTCTCCAGGGAGATATGTTGCAATATATTGTAAGGGACTCATTCATAACCTTATGAAAAACCAAGTTTTGGTAAAGGATTCTTTTTGCAGTGCCCTTCCTGAAGATGAGCTTTCTGGTTATAATCTGTAGCCTACAGACTTTGTCTCTTACAAAAGAGAAAGTCTTTGGTAAAGGACTCCCTTAATCCCCGATGGAAGGGTCCATACCAGGTAGTATTGACTAATTCATGTGCTGCACAATTAGGGAGTATAGACATGGATTTACATCTCTCATCTTAAAAAGGCACATCCTCCTGAGCGAACAGTGATTCCAGCCAAGGATCTTTGCCTCCAATTCACTAAACCATATCAACTTTTGACTTGGGACTAGAAGCAGGTAACAGCTGTTGTTGACAGCTTTAACCCAAGACACTGGCCCATCCATGCCTGTGTACAAAAGAACACCTGTGTTTATTGTGTAATAGCCATTATGATGATTGTCCTAGGGATACTGGCAATTGCTGTCTTATGGAGAACCCAGCACCTGGTTTATCTGATTTAGTGTCTTTGCAGTAGTTAAAATGAATCTCACAACACTGCATCTATTTATGCTCTTTTCCTACGCCTTCTTGCCTTCTTGCCACTGCCGTCTGCTGTAGCCCATGAAATAAACCTGTTTCTATAGTGGCTCAGGATTGTACACACAGATTCCAAAAAGATGCCTGCTGAATATGCTAACTCATGCCTATTTCCAGTGACTCCAGCCTGTCATGATGGGTATCTCCCTTCCGAGGTCAGGACTGGCTATAACACCAAAAATGTATTACATCACAGAAATGGTCTGGTGTCCTTAGTGCTGGCATAAGAAAGGACAATACATATAATTAGCCCATTGAAAAGACTCTTAGGAAAAAGGCACACGGGAAAAGCTTTTCAGAGGAAAGGACCAGCTCACTAGCACTTACTACCTAAGTATCCCCCCTCCAATGAAAAGAGTGGGTGATAACCACACCCAAAGTATCTGCCCATTTTCAAAATGGGATAATGCAAATTTGGGATGGGTTGATCTGTCTTACTCTTTCATGTGGGCAACTCAGCCAAAAATGCTCCTTTATGTGGGGAACCAAGAAACCACATTAAGGACCAATGACCAAACAGTGCAGGAAATGTGGATACTTGGAGAACATTGTGACCGTATTATTACTACAAGACACTGACTAGCATGCCACGAACTGGGTACAGCAACATGGTATTTATTAGCTAGCTCCAAACAGGACATACTGGCTACATAGCACTAATTTATGGCCTCAGTTACCCCCAGGATGGTTAGGACAATGTTCCCTAGGTTATGCTTGGGCACAAGGATGAATAATTCAGACTTTGCCAAACCGGCAGACCTTTCTCATTTACAGTCTCATTGGACACATTCTGTGTTCCAATGGTATGATTACTCAGCTTCTATCTTTATACCACAAATAGATATTAAAGATGTTCTATGGCATATAGAGGCCTTAACAAATAATACCCGAAAGGCCCTAAATGATAGCTGCGTGGCTATCTCTTTGCTAAACAATGAGGACTCACGTATAAGGAAAACTATGCTGCAAAATTGTATGGCGTTAGATATGCTCACTGCAGCCCAAGGTGGAACTTTTGCCACAATCAAAACTGAATGTTGGATTTATGTCTTAGAGGAATCAAATGACATAACCTGACTTATGACTGATACACAAACCCAGATAACCAAGCTGTCAGATCCAAAGCCCTTACGAATCGACTAGTTGAGTGATTTGTTTGGATCCTGGGGAACTTGGTGGCAGAAGCTATTGCTCATAACAGGAATAATAATAATAATTTGTTTTCTGTCCTGTTTTTTACTTAGGTTGTTGTAATGGTATGTGCTTGCAACTAAGTCAATTTGCAGCTGAGAAGTCTAGAGTAATGGTTGCCCAAAGAAGTGCTCTAACTGAGGAGGCAGTAGCATAGCCTGAACTAACTTCTAGGTTTACTTTCCCTTTTATTGCTATAAATCTTGCCTAGCTCCACATACATATTGTTTTTCTTTTTTTCTTCTCTCCTTATCCCGTTTTTTTTTTTTTTAATGTCCATGAGACAAGACCTCCTAAGAATGAGCCTTTCTAGCACCATGGAACCTTAACTTCTAGGAATAAAACATCCTAGGCACAAGGGACCAGCTCATACAAGAAAAAACCTGAGACTAGAGACTCATT
The DNA here is from genome assembly GCF_009828535.3 of Hylobates moloch. NCBI lineage: Eukaryota > Metazoa > Chordata > Mammalia > Primates > Hylobatidae > Hylobates > Hylobates moloch. Next base: position 98,596,054 of record NW_026652278.1, read on the forward strand.
TCTTTTTAAAATGCTTTCTCCAAACAATTTTAAATATGAAAAGGAGGCTGGGGGAATGTGAAAGGAAAATAAATTTGGAACCCCAAACTCACCAAGCAAAAAGGAAAAGTCAAGCAGAGAACCGTGTCACACCAACCCACCTCCTAGTTGGTTCGTAAATAAGATGGCTGCAAAGATAAAAGGCCACTTACCTCCCTCACAATTTGCCCAGAAGAAAATTACCTGTGGGTCCCAAGATCTTTACCCTAAAATAGTTCTCTTGAATTCACTCTGGCAATGTAAATTGATCGCTTATACTCACAGGTGCAGAACAGGGGACAGAAATCGAAGTCATCCCTCTGCTCACCTGAGACAAACACATATCTGACTGCTTCCTCTGCTGTATTGTCTGTTGTCTTATGTCAAAATGCAGATTCACTGAGCCAGACAAAAACATGGGTGACTATTTCCTGAGAATTACGTGAGGATGTCTGGGAGGACTGATTCCTAAGAGAGCCAGTGGCTCTGATTAGGTTTTTTCTTCAGAGGGACATAATTAGGGTCTAATCTCACCCAACATGTTGGGGTCTAATCTCACCCAACATGTTGGCCCCTCCTGCGCCTTGAGCCCCTGCCACACTGATTCAGGTAGCCGCAACAAGAGTGGACCAAACTATTTCAGGGAGTAATTGCCCTGGAAAGATAGGTCCACAAGCAGCACACATTGGGTCTGACACACTCCTTGAATTGGTTAAATTCGAAGGAAAACTCTAAATTCTGGGGAACAAGGCCTCTAAGTCGGCTTAAGCCCCTGCAGCTACAGAACATAAAGTTCCACCCTTAGAAACTCCTGCTGGGTATACGCAAAATACTTAACTATGGTAAATTATTCAAATATTTAATCAAGTGGATGTTGAGTCCTAATTAGGGACAAGAAGTCAGGCTGGTGGGAGCAGGAGAAAGCAAGAACAAAAACCAAATAAGCCATAAATCTGCCTTTTTTTCATGGTCCAGGACACAGCCCTACTGTGCAAATAAGTCACAATCTTCCTGCACCCAGCTATCACCAGACATCTTGACTAATCAAAAAAAAATGTAAGTTAGCTCACTGCAACCTTGCTGTTATCAGTATTGCACACAGCCCTCTTCAGCACACAGCACAAAGACCATCCTATAAAATCCTCAGGAAGGCTTTGTCTCCTAGAAGTTAGCTCTCCTTTTGCTGACTGCCTGTTGCTTTTTTGAAACACATTTCCCTACTTTGTCTAATAAATCTGCCTTTTAAAAATCTGCAACCGTTTTGGTAAATATTTTTTACCACCCATGCAACATCGGCCCTAGATAGTCAGTACCTGTGACAGTGGCCCATTATAACCACAGAGGTTCTAAGTTACAGTGGCCTAGATGGGGATCTTCTGAGATGCCCAAATTAGTGTACCTGGGAACTAGGATGGAAAATGCATACACAAAAACTCAACAGCTAGAATGGGAGAGCTACTTTCAGTGGTACCTAGAGAGGTAGCAAAAAGGGGGAAGACTGCCTCACCTCCTTACAGGAGGCCAACAAACAACTTAGAGATACTAACTGATAACTCTCTAGTGCTTTATCTCTCTTAAAGAAATCTTCAGAATTGCTTACATCCCCCTTGGTTCTTCCCCCACCTCCACGTACATCCCCAGCTTACTCCGACCTCTCTGAACTTCCTGGACCAGATCTGTTTCCTCTGCCTGCATGCTCTAGCCTACCATCTTCCTCTCCTTGTCTGCTACTCACTCAACAGAAGGCAACAGGGGGGTCTACTTCTACAACTCCGTCTCCTGATGATTTCACGACAGTCCCCCTGGCAGCCTCTCATCTGGAAGAAGTGGAAAAGGGGGACGTTGTAGGAACATCTCTCATGATCACACCATATAGGGAATGACCAGTAACAGGTAGGGAAACAAACCCCAGTGATGGTCTTTCAACCCTGGTCAAAGGCTGAGCTAGGAGGCAAAGTTAAAGAATTTCCTGACTCCCATAAAGATTTGCCCAAGAATTTGAGCTCATTGTCAGGTCACTGGTCATATGGCCCATGTCATTCAGACCCTTACCAGCTGCTCCACATGTTGGTTTTGGATGCTAAAGCTAAGGAATGGCTGGAAAAAGCACAGTGGTCAGACCATTTAGCAGAATCAATTTCCAAAGGTCCAATAGAATGACAACAAGTCCCCAAAAGTTCAGAAGACAGGCTCAAGGATGCCAAGGCATGCGCGACTGCTCTGTTAATTATCATTCCTTCAGCATTCCAAAGGTTTGTGGATTGGAATAAAATCCAGCAATGCCACCAGAACCCAAAAGAATTAGTTTGAGATTATTTTTCATGTTTTGATAAAACTTTGAGACAATATTGTGGGATGTCAACTGATTGCCTTGACAACAATAAAAATGGCACATTATTAAATGCAAACTTTTAAAACAGACCAGATGATGATTTAGCCACTCTTGTTAAACACCACATAACAAATTGGGCCATGGTCAGAACTAAGGAACTAGTTAACTTAGCTGACCAATTATCCTGTGCTATGATAAAGGAGAAAAAACAAAAGACTGCCAGTTATGCATTTATAGTTAAAGCAATTAACTTCTCAAACCTGTCAGCCTCAGAATTATTAAAAGCTCTCTCGGTCCGAGGACTCTTCCCTCAGCCTGTTACTATTGTAAAAGACCAAGACACCTTAAACAGGACTGGTTTAGGTGAAAGTGGAAGCCACAGCAGGAGGATACAACTCAGGAAGACTAGGGGTGGTCTGAGGAAGTTAAAGGGTTTCACCTCTCCCAGCATTCTACCTTGACAAATTGGGAAAGATTAATATAATCATAACGTGAGCCCTCCATTGCCTTACTTGACACAGGAGCAACTATATCTGTCATAAATCCCACCTTCTTTAGAAACCATGTTCCTCACAGTAATAAAGAGTAGCATGATGGGTGTGTCTAAGAAAACCATCTCATGGTTTAAATCCAAACCTATACCTTACCGTTTTGACAGGTTTAGCACCCCCTCAATCAAGGGCCCTAAATACAACAGTCAGTCAGTCCCGTGTGTTCCTAATATGCTGGGTAAGTGTCTGTTCTGTGGACCAGCCTTCTCTTTGTTCAGTTTCCAAAGTCAAGACTAGGAGAAAATACTAGAAAAGTCTTTTTTGGTCAAGGCGTCAAGTCACATTTGGCTTGATATCCTTTACCAGGAATAGCATCTTTGGATATTGACCTGACCTTTTGGTTTTATTTCTTTTTTTTTTTTTTGAGACGGAGTCTCGCTCTGTCGCCGGCTGGAGTGCAGTGGCGCGATCTCGGCTCACTGCAAGCTCCGCCTCCCGGGTTCACATCATTCTCCTGCCTCAGCCTCCGGAGTAGCTGGGACTACAGGGGCCGCCACCACGCTGCCTAATTTTTTGTATTTTTATAGAGACGGGGTTTCACTGTGTTAGCCAAGATGGTCTCGATCTCCTGACCTCGTGATCCGCCCGCCTCGGCCTCCCAAAGTGCTGGGATTACAGGCATGAGCCACCGTGACTGGCCCTTTTGGTTTTATTTCTAGGTTGGTGTAGGACCAAAACAGGAAGGTATGTTATCAGTTTATATCCCTAAGGCCTCAACACTTATGAATCCACTTAAATGGAATCTAGCACTCTGAGAAGTAGATATAAAATGTTTATCTCTGTCCAATGGTGATTACTGTGTTGCAACTGTATTGTAACTGCATTGCTGTTCATAAGTAGAGTCTTTGTGCATGTGGCTTGTGCATACATGCCCAGGGGGCCACAGCATTACATTTCCATCAGGGCGTGGATCCCAAGGATACCAGACAGGACCAGGCAGAGGATGAAACAGGCCATGATTTTCAGATTCTACAAGTAGGAAGGAGGATGCACCTCTTGGCTGGGGCTTATAATTGGGAGATACCAGAAAGTGATGAGCAGATTGAATAATGACCAGCAACCCAAAACATGGGCCACAGCAAATTTCTATAAGCCAAACATTTTCTTTTATTTTATTATTTTTTTTTTGAGGCAGCGTCTCACTCTGTCACCTAGGCTGCAGTGCAGTGGCATGATCTTGGCTCACTGCAACCTCTGCCTCTCGAGTTCAAACGATTCTCCTAGCTCAGCCTCCCCAGTAGCTGGGACTACGGGCACATGCCACCATGCCTGACTAATTTTTTTATTTTTTACTAGAGACAGGGTTTCACCATGTTGGCCAGGCAGGCTGGTCTTGAACTCCTGGCGTCAGGTGATCCACCCACCTTGGCCTCCCAAAGTGCTGGGATTGCAGACATGAGCCACTGCACCCTGCCTCCAAACATTTTAGATGCTTGTTTACCTTTGCAAAATTATTCTAGGTTTAATTGCTCAGAATGGTTTGCGATCATGACAAGGCAGCAGTGTAGAGAAAGGATGGTTACTAAAATAATTACAGGTCTTATTCAGGCATACATAGAACAGTAAAGACAGCTTTGCAAAGTCAAAAGAAGCATTCAAAGCTTTATTCCTGGGGAATTTGGGGGCCTGTTTTGTTAGTTGTTGTTGTTTGTTTTGTTTTGTTTTTGGTCTCCTCTCAAGTAGCCATAATATCTGATTATGCAACATGGGATTAGTGTTAGGGTGTTGAGAAGTCGGGCAGTGCACATTCTGCAGGGCAGTAGGGGGCTTTCTCCTTTGCCCTGAAGGTATAGTTTTTCAGGGCCTTCTGCAGGCAGGTGGAAAAAGTAACGCACCTGCCTTAGCTGAAGTGAATCCTGTATTAAATCAGGTGCTTAATGAGAGGACCAAAATGGACTTGTGTCTCTGTCTTAATTTAGCCTACCATTGTATACAAGGCCATCAATCCTTAGTTTACATCCATGAGTTGTAAGAGATGCATTATAAACATGCATTAGTAGTGTGCCTTTTGCCTGTGCAAAATGCATATCTTTATCTGTATTTTATCCATTTGTGTGTGTATGCTACAAAATGTAACAAAATATTATGCTCTGAAGAAAAGAGAAAATCTTCTATCTTCCGAGTCTGTGGCCCACAAATCCCTGAGAAGCTGATATAAAAATGTTTATCCCTGGCTCCATGACTTGAACTCATGTCAATTCAAATAGATGAAAGCTATAATCCACCAGTTGGCTCCAAGCACTTTTTTGAGACTTTAATACAATTTTAGACATGTAGATAAAGATAAATTCATCTGACCTTTTCTCCATTTGACCCACTTTACTCCTAGGGAATACATGGGTAGTAAAGAAATGGGATCTGTTTTCTTTGGGATGCACAAAAAGTTCTGGTCCTGGGTAAGCAAGCAATGGCTATTTATAAATAATTTGAAGTACACCTTCCAATTGGAAGTACTATTAACTCAGGTTATAATATCAGAATAGCTATTAAGCAAATTTCTAAATCTATTGCTTGAAGCATCGAAGTTTCTGGGGATAGGGAGGGTTTGATAAATGCCAAACTGCCAAACACCGTGAAGGAACTGAGCTTTCCCTACTCATCATATAAAGGTGAGCCTGCCGCATATCACGGATGCTGTGATGGGCAGGTGTGTTAGTAGCCCTCTGAAAATAGTGGATTTCTTACGTGCAGGGTTCCTTGGCTGTGACCAACACATGGCAGGTGCACCTTCCACCTGGCTGCTCTGTTTTGTGCAGTGAGACTTGGAAGGAGTGTGGGGAACCAAGGAGAATGAACGTGCACATGAAGCCCATGCTGGCTGCTGTGCCGTGAGAAAGTCCTTTGCACACACAGTGAGCTTGTGTGACGGCTAAGAAGACTTGAACTTAAGAAACCTCAATAAAAAAATATCGAAGTGCTAAAAAATACGAAGTGCTACAAACAAACCCCTCTCCCTTCCAGAAAGTCATTATCATTGTACAGCAAACAAATCTATCCTCTGACCTAGAGGAAGACATTATTCCTATGTTTGCTGTGTAAACATCCTTGGAAACATACAAGATATGGTTGGATGCGGTGGCTCAGGCCTGTAATCCCAGCACTTTGGGAGGCTGAGGCGGGTGGATCACCTGAGGTCAAGAGTTCGAGACCAGCTTGACCAATATGGCAAAACCCTATCTCTACTAAAAATACAAAAATTAGCCAGGCATGATGGTGGGCACTTGTAATCCCAGCTACTCCAGAGGCTGAGGCAGAAGAATCACTTGAACCTGGGAGGCGGAGGTTGCAGTGAGCCAAGATCACTCCACTGCACTCCAGCCTGGGTGACAGAATGAGACTCTCTCTCAAAAAAAAAAAAAAAGAAAGAAAAAGAAAAAAATACAAGATGTGCTGATACAAGAGGTGCCAAGAATGCAAGATGAAGAATTGTTAGTTCTAATAAGAATGTGATGTATAAATTGAGTAATTTAACCAAGCCCCCATTGGTTTCTTAATTTGAGAAAAGAGATTTTATTTTCCTGATCTTTCATTCTTTTATTTATTTATTTTTTTAGCTGCCAATCAGATTAATCAAACATGAAAAAAAAAAAAGATGAGGTTGCAATTGTGGGAATAGGATGCAATTTTCCAGGAGGTAAGAGTGATAAAGTTACAATAATCTTATCCTATATAATGCCTACATCACTAAAACAACCCTTGTGGTAAGTTATGTTATGTCATGTCATGTCATGTCATGTCATGTTATTTATTTTAAGGTAAAGGCTCACTCTGTCGCCCACGCTGGAGTGCAGTGAGGAAATCTGGGCTCACTGCAACCTCCACCTCCTGGGTTCAAGCAGTTCTCCTGCCTCAGCGTCCTGAGTAGCTGCGATTACAGGCGTCCACCACATGCCTGACTATTTTTTGTATGTTTTTTAGAGATAGAGTTTCACCATGTTGGCCAGGCTGCTCTCAAACTCCTGACCTCAGGTGATCTACCCACCTCGGCCTCCCAAAGTGCTGGGATTACAGGCGTGAGCCACCATGCCAGGCCTATAGAGCTCCTCTTTAGAAACTGTGTGCAGAGGGCCAGGCACAGTGGCTCATGCCTGTTATCCCAGCACTTTGGGAGGCTGAGATGAGAGGACTGCTTGAGGCCAGCCTGGGCAACATAGAGAGAACTCATCTATACCAACAAAACAAAGCAAAAAAACAAAACACCAAAAAATAAACAAGCAAAAATTAGCTGGGTGTGGTGGCTTATGCCTGTAGTCCCAGCTACTCAGGAGGCTGAGGTGGGAGGACTGCTTGAGCCCAGGAGTTCAAGGCTTCAGTGAGCTATGATCACACCACTGTACTTCAGCCTGAGTGACAGAGAAAGACTCTATCTCTAAAAAGTAATAAAAAAAGAAACAGTGTGTAGACATAAATTCAATTCATCAGAAACATATTAAATTTCTGTCTTTGTATTAGAGAAGTCATTCTGGTTAGAGTCAAACAATTCCCCTAATTTAACATTACAATTTTAGTTAACACCATGTCCCAGCTAAGGAGCCATAACTCAAGACAAGTCTCCTGGAACACAACCCCTACTTTATTTCAATTAGAAACTAGTGATACAAGAGGCCTAATGACTATAAAACAGGATACATAAGAAATTCAAATCTAGATATATTGTAATAAAACTGCAGATACCAAACAAAAAAGATTCTAATAATAGTGAGAGAGAAAAGACTGATCACTCACAAAGAACAATAATGGTGAACTGATAGCACTTTTCTAAATGCAACAATAGAAGCCAGAAGGAAGTGGAACGATATCTTCAGAATGCTGAGAGCAAAGAATTCTCAACCTAGAAGTATTCCAGAGAATGTACCTTCTATGAATGCAGATAAAATAAAGACAATTTGTAGATAAACAAAAAACTGCAGGATTTATTACCAAGGGACTAAAGTAATGTCTAAAGGATCTATTTCAGGAAGGAGGATAAGGATGCAGAAGTAGGCCAGGTGCAGTGGCTCCCACCTGTAATCCCACCACTTTGGGCGGCCGAGGCGGGCGGATCATGAGGTCAGGAGATCAAAACCATCCTGGCTAACATGGTGAAACCCGATCTCTACTAAAAATACAAAAAATTAGACAGGCGTGGTGGCGGGTGCCTGTAGTCCCAGCTACTCTGGAGGCTGAGGCAGGAGAATGGCGTGAACCCGGGAGGTGGAGCTTGCAGTGAGCTGAGATCACGCCACTGCATTCCAGTCTGGGTGACAGAGCAAGACTCCATCTCAAAAAAAAAAAAAAAAAATGCAGAAGTAATGTCTAGAATGTGCAAAGGAATGATGACCCAGAACATTGGTAATTATGTAGGTAAATATAAATGAATATTGTAAAAAATAATAATGTGATGTCTAATTTGTGGTGTTAAAAAAGGAACATGTAAAATATTGAGCAACAATAGCATGTAAGTATAGAGGGGTGGTGAGTATTTTTCAGGAAAGGGGTTAACATATTCAATTTAGGTCTTATTAACTCAGGTATTCAGGGTATCATTTTAGGATAATCACTAAAAGAGTAGAATAGAGTGTGTAACATTCATACCAATAGAAATATAAAAATGGTTTGAGAAAATATTAAGGAAGCATCAATGAATCCTAGAAGCAGGTGAGAAAATGAAAAAGAAAAAAGAACAAAGCCAGGCACAGTGGCTCACGCCTGTAATTCCAGCACTTTGGGAGGCCGAGGTGGGTGGATCACCTGAGGTCAGGAGTTCGAGACCAGGCTGGCCAACATGGTGAAACCCTATCTCTACTAAAAAAAATACAAAAATTAGCAGGGCGTGGTGGTGCGTGCCTGTAGTCCCAGCTACTCAGGAGGCTAAGGCAGCAGAATCGCTTGAACCCAGGAGGCAGAGGCTGCAGTGAGCCAAAATCGCACCACTGCACTGCACTCCAGCCTGGTTGACAGAAAGAGACTGCCTCAAAAAAAAAAGAAAAAAAAAAAGGCAAATAAAAAACAAAAGTGAAAATACTGGAAACATCTCAATATATTAATAATTACAATAAATTGAATGGGCTACAGTTGCCGTTTTAAAAAGAGATTATCAGGTTAAATTATAAAACAAAATCAGTCTCTATGCCATAAGGAGATACACCTGAACCAGAAAAACAGAAAGATTAAAAGTAAAAAAAAAAAAAGGAAAGGAAAGATATATATGGCAAATAGCAAATATTAATCAAAATAACAATTATATTAAAATCAGACAACCTTTAAGAAATAAAGAAAGCATCATTAGGGAAAAAGTAGGTAACTACAATGATTGCAAAGAATTTGATTTATTAGGTAGGTAACAATCTAAACTTATATATACCTAATGAAATAGACTCAAAATGGATAAAGCAAACATTTATAGAGTTTTGTAAAGAAATTGACAAATTAATTCATAGATTTTTAAATATACTTTTCCCAATTATTAATAACTCAAGGAAATTTTTTAAAATGCAAAAAAGTAGATATAGACAATCTGAACAACATAATGAACACATTTGTTTTAATAGGTATATATCAAGGCCAGGACGCAACAATGAAAGGCTACACATTCTTGACAAGCACACAGGCAAGATTTTTAAAAAATGAGGACAGGAATCTGGGTATGAGTATGGTATGGCAAGTGGTAGTTAGGAGCATGGAGTCAGAAGCTAGACTTTTTGTTTGAATTCCAACTCTACTACCTACCAGCGTTAAGATAGCTTGAAAAATATTTAACCTCAGCCGGGTACCGTGGTTCAGGCCTGTAATCCCAGAACTTTTGGAGGCCGAGGTGGGCAGATCACGAGGTCAGGCGATCGAGACCATCCTGGCTAACACGGTGAAACCCCGTCTCTACTAAAAATACAAAAAAAGTAGCCGGGCGTGGTGGGGGGGGGCGCCTGTAGTCCCAGCTACTCTGAAGGCTGACGCAGGAGAATGGCGTGAACCCGGAAGGCAGAACTTGCAGTGAGCCGAGATTGCGCCACTGCACTCCAGCCCGGGCAACAGAGCGAGACTCCACCTCAAAAAAAAAAAAAAAGAAAAAAGAAAAATATTTAACCTCTATTAGTTTCAGTTTTATTACGTGTAAGAACATAAGTAACATTCTAGCTACTGCATATGAAGATTACATGATATAATTCATACCAAGGGTTTTTTTTTGTTTGTTTTGATTTCTGTGTATTTATTTTACGACCAGAGTGAATAATTTTTTAGACTATAATTTTCTAATAGGAGAGGGAATTGACAACTTCTGGCAAGTGCTTATGGAAGGCAGAAACTGCATGGTGGAGATTTTACCAGAAAGGCTTAATATTGAAGGATGGTATGATGCAGATGACACCAAGCCAGGTAAAAGCCGGGCAAGAAGAGTTGCTTCTATTGAAAGGAAAGATTATTGCTGGAATTTCCAAAAATAGTTCATCTGGTTAGTTTATTTCAAATCCTGTTAATGAAATTCTTTTTTCTTTTTTTTTTTTTTTTGAGACATGGTCACACTCTGTCACCCAGGCTGGAGTGCAGTGGTGTGGTCTTGGCTCACTGCAACCTCCATCTCCTGAGTTCAAGTGATTCTCCTGCCTCAGCCTGCCTGAGTAGCTGGGATTACAGGCATGTGCCACCACACCTGGCTAATTTTTGTATTTTTAGTCGAGATGGGGTTTCACCATGTTGGCCAGGCTGGTCTCAAACTCCTGACCTCAGGTGATCTGCCAACCTCGGCCTCCCAAAGTGCTGGGATTACAGGCGTGAGCCACTACACCTGGCTCTTTTTTTTTTTTTTTGAGACAGGGTCTCACTTTGTCGCCAAGGCTGGAGTGCAATGGAGCGATCTCAGCTCACTGTAACCTCTGCCTCCTGGGTTCAGGTGATTCTCCTGCCTTAGCCTCCTGAGTAGCTGAGATGATAGGTGCACACCACCAAGCCCAGCTAATTTTGTATTTTTAGTAGAGACAGGGTTTGGCCATGTTGGCCAGGCTGGTCTCAAACTCCTGAGCTCAAGTGATCTACCCACCTTGGCCTCCCAAAGTGCTGGCATTACAGGTGTGAGCCACTGCACCCAGCCAATGAAATTCTTTAGTGATTTACTGTTAGGGCCCTTTAACTTTTTAATTTCTTCTCAACATGCTCAACATGCTATTTCTTTACATTTTCCACCCAAGTCTGTTCCCCACTCCTGTATCTATCCCGGGTAGACCTAAAATTGCCCTACTACGAAGTCTCTCTTGCCTTCATTTGTCTTACATTTTTTGTAGTCATCCAAACTAGAAACCTAAATGGTCATTTCCCCTTACTTCCTCTTTCCTCAACCTGCAACTCCTGTTTTTATAGTCTTTATTATATTTCTTAGTAAGCAAATGTGCTGGCTCTGTATTTGATTGAAACTGATATAAACAGGCGAGAATGTATAAAGAAATTCCTTGAACCTTTTAATCTAATACTTTATCCAATAATTCCATTTGAACCATACCCGGTATTGTTGGTAAGACAGAAGAGAGCAGGAGTGGGCCTACATTAGTTCATTATTGCATTGCTATAAGGAAATACCTGAGACTGGGTAATTCGTAAAAGAGATTTAACTGGCTCATGGTTCTGCAGGCTGTACAGGAAGTATACTAGCATTGGCTTCTGGGGGGGCCTCAGGAAGCTTCCAATCATAGCAGAAGGCAAAGGGGGAGCAGGCACCTCACATGGGGAAAGCAGTATTGAGAGACAGCGTGAGGTGCCACACACTTTCAAACAGCTAGATCTCACGAGAAATCACTCACTAGCTATATCTCATGAGAAGTCACTCACTATCTAGATCTCATGAGAAGACACTCACTATGGTGAAGACAGCATCAAGAGGGTGATGCTAAACCACTCATAAGAATTCCACTCCCGTGATCCAATCACCTTTCTCCAGGCCCCACCTCCAATACTGAAGATTATAATTCAAGATGCGATTTGGGTGGGACACATATCCAAACTCTATCAGGGCCCCAAAGAAATCACCTGGTTTATGATGTGCTTTACAATTATCTAGTATTAAACAAAATAACAGCTAACAGAAACTAGGGCCAGGCAAGGTGGCTCACACCTGTAATCCCAGCACTTTGGGAGGCTGAGGCAGGAGGATCACTTGAGGTCAGGAGTTTGAGACCAGCCTGGCCAACATGACAAAACTCTGTCTCTACTAAAAATACAAAATTAGCTGGGCATGGTGGCACGCACCTGTAATCCCAGCTACTCAGGAGGCTGAGGCAGGAAGATCGCTTGAACCTGGGAGGCAGAAGTTGCAGTGAGCCGAGATCACATCACGGCACACCAGCCTGGTCCCACCTAAGAAACAGAGCGAGACTCCACCTCAAAAACATAAAAATAAAAATAAAAAAACCAGAAAGTAAAAGGTAACAGAAACTAATGATTACATGAGATGAGCCAACATAATCTGAAAATTTGGCAACCGCATTTTACAGAAGAAAAAAATGCGTAAGTACTAATCTAAGTAGGTATTCTTCAGAGGCCATTTAATGCCATTTTGTTCTTTGTAGATTGAATGAATTTGACAACAACTTGTTTGGAATTAGTGACTTGGAAGCTGAATGTCTGGACCCTCAGCAGAAATTGCTTCTGGAATGCACCTGTGGAGCCCTGGAGAGTGCTGGGGTCCCTGCCAAGGAGGTGGCTGGTTCCAGGACAGGAGACTTCATTGGTGAGAGAGCAATGAACAGAAACCAAAAACCATCAAACAACAATTCTCAGGTCAGCTTTGCTATAGCAAACGGTTTTGGTGTGTGTGGCTGGTTTCAATTATGATCACTGAGTATTTGCCTCCTCTCCAGCCTTGCCACACAAACATTTCTCTTTCTAAAACCGTGTAGTTATCACTCATATTTCTCTTCTCAGTATTCCCCAGGGTGTCCAGGAAGACCAGTAAAACCTCTCTACACAGAGACATTTCCCGACAGCCTGGAATGAGTGTCAATGACTATAGGTCCATAGGAGCCACCCATCAGACAACTTGATAGATTGCAGAGATCCAGGCACTTCATTGACCCTAGTGGATCAGTGTAGACCGCAATGACTCAAGGAGTATATATTAGGAAAATATATTGACTCAAGGAGTATACATTAGGCTAACTTTGAGCTTCTGAATTCCAGAATCTAAACAGGATCTGGATCCCCAAGGAACTTCTTGGAGTCAGTTGAAATCTGAGATTTCCTACTCCCAGATGTCTTTTGAAATTAACTTCAGATCCAAGGCAGGTACCCTCTAGGTAGTGGGCACTTAAATTCGCAGACCTGTCTTGTTCTCAACCTTTATTCTAAGCCTCAAATAATGCACTGGGGAAATTTTATTTTTGTTAATAAAAGTAATAATGTATTATGGCAATAGTTGTTTTATAATAAAAAGCAACTTAGAGTGGAATGCCACTAGCTAAATTCTACTAACTAAAGCTTACCAAGCTTCTCAGTTTAAGGCTGCCCTAAGTATTTTCTCCTTATCAAGTTACCAAGAAACTCATCAAAGTCAGCCTCCATGTTTCCTCAACTGAGTCTTTCTTTCTTCATATTTTCCACCATGTCTAGACAATTCAGTTGAAACTGTCTTGGTATTAAACCATGATTAGAATATGAAGGCTTATGTGGTTCGTGTGTGTTGGGGCTGATGTGTCTGTACCTACTGAAGATTTATACCTGGGAGAATCACAGCGAGGTTACCATGAAGTTACATGGAGGGAGATGATTTTTATATGAGTGACAAGTAGCACATTCAAGGTGAGCACAGGGGCTGTGGAATCCACAGGGAGGAGAGTGCCAACCTCAGTCTTGGTGAGTGAGGGCAGGCTGCACAGGAAGAAGTAACATCAAAACTGAAACCTAAAGGATGCCCAGAAGTGACCCAATAAGTGGGGAGAGAATGAAAGGAAGAACATCCAGAAATAGGGAATTTTAAGAATAGAGGAGGTAAATGAGGAGGTAAAAAAGCCCAGGTTGAGTTCCTGGAATGGAAAGTTTGGTACGGCCAGTCCTAGAGTACAATATCTCTTGAGGAGACAAGTCTGGAGAGGTTGGTGGTGGAAAACTTGGAGACAACATGCAACATACAACAATACAACAACATACATACAACATACAACATACTACAACATACAACAGCAAAACCACTAAGATAAACAAACATATGAATGGAAAAGACAGACTTTTAAATTCTCAGGTGATGTATCTACTTAAAATTTTAAAACAAAGTCAAGCAATCCATTAAAAGCTATTAAATATAGACACTAAAAACTGTCCTGTATACTATATGCCAGTGAAGCTTATTTATAAAATGTAGTATAAAGGGTGAATCACAAGAGCAACAAGAACTAAAGTATTTTTAGAATTGATAGAAAATTTCAAATCTATATAAGGAAAATTGTAAATGTTTATTGCAGGTATAAAAGAAAACATCAGGAAAAAAAGAGGTACAGGTCATCATTTCTCCACCTAGTTACAATAACCATGATTTAATTAAATAACGTGAGTTCCCGAACATGGTTCCAAATTCAGTTTAACTGTGAGTAATTACACAAAGTACAAACTTCGTGTGAGCTCTTCAGTCCACAGATCACAACATAAATAACAGATGCAATCATGATCAGTGACCCATCATTTCTTTCAAAGTATGAGGTTGCCAGTCACTGCATATTTGTTACTGAGTTTATAGAGAGAACAAAGCATGCCACTGTCTTGCCTCCTTGTCTCCCAGTGAAAAGCCCACGTGACATTTTACAAAAATGAATAATCAAAAGAGAGAAGTGGTCAACAAACATGAAACTGCAAAAAAAAAAAAAAAAAGAAAAAAGAAAAGGGATAACACAAAGTGAAATTCAAATGGAACATAAATGTAGTTGTAGAAGAAATAGTGGCCATTCACTGAGGCAGATGTTTTCTTGGTATTTCAATTATTTTTGACAAATCAATTCTGAATCTGACTGAAGCTCTATATTTACAGAAATACAAGGGGCACGACACATGTTGTCTTAGGTTGTTTTTCTGTTGCTATAAAGAAATACCTGAGGCTGGGTCATTTATAAAGAAAAAAGGTTTAATTGGCTCACAGGTCTGCAGGCTTTACAGGAAGCATGGTGCTGGCATCTGCTCAGCTTTTGAGGAGGCCTCAGGAGGCTTCCATTCATGGCAGAAGGCAAAGTGGGAGCAGGCTTCTCACATGGAGAGACTGGGAGCAAGAGAGCAAGTGGGGGAGGTGTCACACACTTTTAAACAACAGATCTCCTGAGAACTCACTCACTATCAGTGGGACAGCACCAAGTTATGAGGAATCTGTCCCCATGACCCAAACACCTCCCACAAGACCCCACCTCCAACATTGGGGATTATATCTCAACATGAGTATATTAGTACATTTTCACACTGCTATAAAGAAACTACCTGAGACTGGATAATTTATAAAGGAAGGTTTAATCGACTCACAGTTATGCATGGCTGTGGAGGCCTCCGAAAACTTACAATCATCACAGAGGGTGAAGGAGAAGCAAAGCACATCTTAACATGGCAGCAGGAGAGAGAGAGAGCAAAGAGGAAATGCCAGACAATTATTAAACTACCATATGTCATGAGAACTCTCTCACTATCACAAGAACAGCATGGGGGAACTGCTTCCATGGTCCAATCACCTCCCACCAAGTCCCTGTATCCACACATGGGGATCATAATTCAAGATGAGATCTGGGTGGGGACATAGATCAAACCATATCAATGAGATTTGGAGGGGACATCCAAACTGTATCACAGGTTCAATAAATAATACCACAGAATGCAATCAGAAAAATGCAGAATGTTGAAACACCACAGGATAAATAATCTGGTTTCTTCAATCATAACTAAAGGAACCAATAGAGTGCAAGTGAAAAAAGATGTAGGTGATATACTCAAAGATATCAAAGGAAACTTAAGCGTCTTATCATCTAATTTTAACATATACTCCTTATACAGATCCCAATTAAAATAACTATAAGAGGCTGGGCACGGTGGCTCACACCTGTAATCCCAGCACTTTGGGAAGTCGAGGTGGGTGGATCACAAGGTCAGAAGTTCAAGACCAGCCTGGCCAAGATGGTGAAAGCCCATCTCTACTAAAAATACAAAAATTAGCCAGGCCTGGTGGCAGCCACCTGTAATCCCAGCTACTTGGGAGGCTGAGGCAGAGAATTGCTTGAACCCAGAAGGTGGAAATTGCATTAAGCCAAAATCTTGCCACTGCACTCCAGCCTGGGTGACAGAGTGAGACACTGGTCAAAAATAAATAAATAAATAAATTAATTAATTAATATAACTATAAGATAATGATGATAATAATTTATAAGAAAATAGGAAAACCTTGAAAACTGACTGAATATTTAATGTGATACATTAGGAGTTACTACTAATTTGTCTCAAGGTCATATGATATCATGGACTGTTTGTATTTTAAGTCATTAATATTTAGAGATGCATACAGAAATATTTGTAGAGGAAATGAAACAATGTCTCTATTTTCCAAAAAAATGAGGACATGTATATCATACTTCAATTAAGGCTGTAATGAGGAATATGGGGGAAGCGTGTGGAGGTGTAGGTGAAGCAAAATTGGCAACATATTAATCATTAGTAAGCTGATTAAATGGTAAATTAGGTTCGTTAAACCATTAAAATTTTCTCTACCTTAGTAAATGTTTGAAAATTCTATAATAGAATAAAAAACTCTAGGAGCATAATAAAACTAAATACCCACTGATGTCCCCCAAAGTGCTGAGTTTACAGTAAATACTAGATCAATATTGAATAATCCATTTTTTTTTAGATGGCGTTTCACTCTTGTTGCCCAGGCTGGAGTGCAATGGTGAGATTTTGGCTCACTGCAAGCTCTGCCTCCAGGGTTCAAGCAATTCTCTGCCTCAGCCTCCCAAGTAGCTGGGATTACAGGCTCCCACCAGCACGCCCAGTTAATTTTTTGGGTAGGTCTTTTAGTAGAGAAAGGGTTTCACCATGTTGGCCAGGCTAGTCTTGAACTTCTGACCTCAGGTGATCCGCCCACCTCGTCCTCCCAAAGTGCTGAGATTACAGGCATGAGCCACCACACTTTTGATTACAACTGTCATAAGATCTTGTAATCATTGAGAATAACTCATGTGGTTTATCGAAAACACCTTATTATTCCATTAAACCTATTGAGTGGAACAAAAATGATCATAAAGATGTTTCAAAGAATATGTTCCAATTTAATTGGCTCAAAATATTTGCATATATAATCATTATTACCAAATGTGGGATTGGCATCAAAATGTGGATGATCAAAAATAATTTCTTAAATAGATTATTCTATGTTGTGTATAATGATAGAAGAATTCTTTAATTATTTTTCCCGAATGAAGTCTGAGATCTTTAGCCCAGGAAGGAGTAGGTGAGGCGTAGCCTGCTTTCTTGGCTATTGAATCCTTCTCAAAAGGATGCCAAAGAACTTGCTGGAGAAGATGTACCTGGTAAACAACGTGGGCAGATAAATATAGATTATAATTACCTAGGACCCTGATGAATTTCTACATTTCTAAATGGCAAGGTCAACTTTAAATGTTTAAAAATGTTTCTACTTTGGGAAGCAGAGGCAGGCAGATCACTGGAGGTCAGGAATTGAAGACCAGCCTGGCAAACATTGTGAAACCTTGTCTGTATTAAAAACGCAAAAATTAGCCAGGCATGGAGGCATCTGCCTGTACTCCCAGCTACTTGGGAGGTTGATGCAGGAGAATGGCTTGAAACTGAACGTGGAGGATGCAGTGAGCCGAGATCATGACACTACACTCCAGCCTGGGCGACAGAGCTAGATTGTCTCAAATCGAACAAACAGCAATAAAAGTTCATACATTTTGTTTTATGAAAAATCTCAACTCTAGTTGTTACTTAGAATTGCTATTATTGCACAGAATTTCCTTAAGTACTATTTTTATACTAAACTAAGAGAAGGAATATGTACACTGCCATGGAGAGTACACATACATCCCATCATTTTAAGATCCCTTTACAGCATTAAGAGAATTCTAATTTTCTAACATATTTAGCAAAAAAAAGAATGTCAATGATTTGCAATCTTTCCAAATGAAGGGCATGAATTCCAGCTCATGCTACTTCCTCACTGAGAATTTGGCTCTATGATAATAAACTGAGGCACCAACGACACACTTCTTTCAACAATAAATCAAAGATTGAAATGTTTATTTTCCGTGGTTTTGCTATTTCTTGGGGATTATGAAGGAAATAGTTAGAATAGAGAGGGTGGATGATAATACCATGAAATTAAAGGTGAGAGATCAAGTAGAACATTTTATTTTATCACTAGTGTTTTAAATATAAAGATTGCATCATCATAAATACAGGACTTTTGAAGCCCATCTTAGTACTTATCCCCAACTACGTTCAATACATATCTTTTTATTGAAGTTTCTTGTATGCCTATCAGTCTCACCTACTAGTTAAATGGCTCCTCTAATTGATTCTTAGGTTTTTCTACTGCATCTTGCCTTGAGTCGATTCTAAAGACATGTTTGATGAAAGAAGGTAAATACCAGTAACATGTGAACAGGGCTGCATCTAGAAAGCTGCTCTATCTACGAAATCATTTTTTAAAATGTGGTACTTAGTGTAAAAGTTTTAGGAAATTTCCCTATTATACTTACCAGTTTGAATGAATATGTGTGTTATTTTCAAAAACATAAATTGAATATATAATTATTGAGTGCATGTGTGTGTGTGCATATATAGATATAAATATATGATATATTTATGTTAACATCACAGAGTAGACTTAACTCATGGCAAAGTTTTTTTTTAAGTACCTGCAGAAATCAGTCTTCTTTCCAGTTTCGAAAACCCTCACAAGCCATGGGCGAAAGAGGATCCTTTGGATGCCAGAGAGTGCATGAAGCACATTGGGTTACAGTAATTGTAAAATAATTCGTAGTCATAATTCACAATGAGGAAACCTGAAAGTTGCTCGAAGCTATCAAAGAATGAAAGGTGGGGCAGGGCAGCTTTGGGGGCGGAGCCTTGTGAGCCAGTGCCTGGACTCGCACATTACAAATGGAAAGGCGGCGCGTGGAGGGAACTCAAGGCCTGATTGGTTCGTCCTAAGCAGGACGCGATAGGGTTGGCAGGGCAACCGGCCTTCAGTTAGTGCCTTCCGTGGGTGCCGTCAGTTGGTGGCATTCGGTTGCCTTTCCTGGGGAGAGGTGGCAGGTGCTCTATTCTGCAGTCGTGGGGGCAAGCGAAGGTCCAAGCTGCCCGAGAAGAGCAGAGGTGCCCCATGGGGACCACGATGACTTGTCACAGGTGCACCAAAGCCAGTCCCAGGCAGGGCCTGCGCAGGGCTTCTGCGCAGCCGTCCTGAGGCTCTGACATCTATGAGTGGGCGGCCAGCAAAGGCGCAGGCCCAAGCACAGAGGAGCAGAGGCGCCCGGAACACGCTGTCCCCCAGTGCCAGCCCCAAGCTGGGCCAACTCTGGGTGCAGTGTTGGTAGCAGTCCTGCAGCTCTGAGATCCACGAGTTGGAGGTGGGAGAAGTGCAAGATTCCACTGATTTGGAACCTGCCCAGTCTGATTCCGGAGCGGTGACTTGCCGCACATTGGCTACCAGAAGACGCCCAAGGTAGGGAGGCGACAGTTTGCTTTCCTATCCCCGGCCCAAGCAGGAGGACTTGCTCTGATTCGACTCCCCACCCCTTCTTCTTTCCCTGTTGCATCCAGCCGGTTACTTTCCCTTGCCCTGCCCAAATGCCCACTTTGAGACCCTCTTCGTCTTTTCCTAGGCTGGCCAAAACTAAGTTTTCAAAATACAAAATGAAAACTCAGATTTTATTGCTGTAGAGGAAATGTCCGACAGCTCTTGTATTTAAACTTAAATAGCCACACTGGGACTCCCAATTTCATATCTTGAGTTCTGGAGCAGAGCTCTGTCTCCTAATGTAATGGCTGAGGGTTAGAGGTACCCTTCTTCGTTCTAATAATAAACTATGATTTTTTTGTAGAGACGGGGTCTCACTGTGTTGCCCAGGCTGGTCTCAAACCCTGGCCTCAAGTGATTCACCCACCTTGGCCTCCCACTTTGTTGGGATGACAGGCAAGAACCACCACACCTGGCCTTGGGAGCTGCTCCTGCTTTGTGTGTTCTGGCTGGTCTTCCTGCGCAGCTGTCAGTAAGGTGCTCCTGCAGCATAGTTCCAAACCTTCCCACACAAATTCAGTGGATGCTGTGATGTTTTACATGGAATAGCCCCTTTATTTATTGCAGAGAAGCTGGACAATTCACACTTAGTAACATACAGCCTAGCAAATTTCATTTCTTGATCAACACACCTGTTAAAAAGTGATGCTTATGGTTTAAATATGCAGATTCCTCATTGTCCCCAAGAAAAAGGGAACCACTGCAAGGCAACCTGGGAGGGACTTTAGGATTGTTCTGAGGCCGTGCAAGCCATTGAAATTCACACACGAGGGGGTAGAAAAGAGAATCCACATGTTTTGATCCCTCCATGTTCTGGGTATAACTTGGTCCTCCTTAAATTGCACCATTTGTGACATCAGAGAAAACTGGATTTGAATCTCATTTCCATCACTCTTTATGATGTGGTGGTGAATGTGTTTTTAACTTGCCTGAGCCTCAGTTTGCTCATCTTATGTGATTGTTATGAGGCTTCCATAAGGTAAGTGTGAAAAACCATGGCAAAATGCTTCTAATATAAAAGAGAGGGTTGTTATGAGGCTTCTATAACATAAGTGTGTAAAAATCTAGACACAATGTTTACAATTTTGTAAATGTTCAATATGTGGACAAGGAGGATTCTCTTTCTCTCATTTAATTTTTAGAGCAAGTTTATAAAATTGGTGATAATCAAACCAAGGATAAGAAAGACTAAATAAATCAGCATAGTCAGAAAGCAGTTCACAATACATTTACTGGGTAATTTCTAGTTAAAAGTAGCAATGATTATCACATTGAAAATCTCATATTATGTGGTAGTTTTCTCTTACATAAGCCTCTTGGTTTGTTGAAACCATAGATCCTAAGCTGCTCTATCAAAGTGATCATTAGAAAAATGTGATGTACTTAGTGTATAAATTGTAGAAAATTTCTTCTGTTTGTCTTGTTAATTTGATTGAACATGTGTGCTATTTTTAACAATGTAAACCAAATATATTTGCATTGAATATATATATATTTATGAAATATGACTTGACATAGAGTAGGCTTAGCTCATGGCAATGTTTTTTTCTGAAAGCACTTTCAGAAATCTCTCTTATTTCTACTTTGTTAGTGTTTCAGAGATTATGGGGAAAGGGGGTTCTAGAAATCCCAGACACTGTGTGAGGCAGATTTGATTTCAATAATTTTAGCATCATTCATTGTAAGGTGATGATCCCTAGGAACTTCATCACAGTGAGAAACCTGAAAGGTCCTAGCAGCCAACAATGAATGAAAGGTGGGGCGGGGCCGCTGGCAGGGCGGGGCCTTGTGAGCCATGTGCCTGTGCTCTCAAGTTCCAAGTTTGTGGGGAGGCATGCAGGGGATTCTGGACCTGATTGTTTCCTCTAACCAGGATGTGGTCTGGTTGACAGGGCCACTGGCCTTTACTTGTTGGCCTTCAGTGGGTGCTTTCATCAGTTAGTGCCCTCAGCTGGTACCTTTAGTTGGTGCTTTTCAGTTGGTGGTCCTCAGTTGTTTCTCTTCAGTTGGTTATCCTCAGTTGGTGGTCTTCAGTTGTTGGGCAGTGGTGGAAGGAGGATGAATCCATTTGTGCTCCCCCCTCCCCTAGTCACAGCTCTCAGGCTTGTTGCATCCAGGCCCTTCTAAAATAAACCAGACAGGTTGGCAAGTTTTTTTTAGCAGACAAGTCAGCTCAGGGTATGGGGGTGATGCGGGGTGCGGGCTGCTAGTGCAGTGCCGCCCCGTGGCCCATGGTTGCCCGTGCCAGCCATGCCTTTGCCACGAAGAGGCGATAGGTGTTGAGCTCTGCAGACTTGGGGGCAAGCGAAGGCCTAAGCTGCCTGAGAAGAGCAGGGGTGCCCCATGGGGACCACACTGAACTGTCGCATGCACATCCAAGCTAGCCCCTGTCACAGGACTGGCACAAGGGTTTTGCAGAGCCAGCCTGTGGCTCTGACGTCTATGAGTGAGCAGACAGCGAAGGAATAGGCCACGGTATAGAAGAGCAGAGGCACCTGGAACACGCTGCCCCCCAATGCCAGCCGCAAGCGGGGTCAGCTCAGGGTGCGGTGGGTGAAGCCTTCTGGCAGCTCTGAGATCCACGAGGTAGAGGTAGCAGCAGCGCTGGACCCCACTGCTTCGGAGCCTGCCCAGTCAGATTTGGGAGCCAGCGAGGGTCCTGACTGCAGTACTTTGGCCATCAGAAGATGCCGAAAGGTAGGGAGGCAACAGATACCGCTTGAGTTCAGGAGCTCCTCTGGATTTGCTTGCCCAAGGTTCCCCCCAGAACAGCCAAAGCCTGAGGCTCCTGCCTCCTGCCCCTTGTTCGCTATCCTAGACCCAGGCCTCAAGCAGGAGGACTGGCTCTTCCTCGCCTCCTCACCCCTTCTTTTTTCCCTGCTATGTCCAGCTGGTTTCTTTCCTCCTACGTACCCCAATGCCCAGTTATGGGCCCTCTTCTTCATCTCCCAGACTAGCTGAAAACTATGTTTTTAGAATACAAAATGTATGCTTCAGATTTCATTGCTGTAGAGGAAATGCCTGACAGCTCTTGTATTTAAACTTAAGTAGCCACATTGGGACTCACGATTTCGTATCTTGAGTTCTAGGCCAGAGCCCTGTCTCCTAAGGCAATGTCAGAGGGTTAGAGGTACTCTTCTGGATTCTAACAATAACAAAAGACTTTTTGTAGAGACAGGGTCTCACTGTGTTGCTCAGGCTGGTCTCCAACTCCTGGCCTCAAGTGATCCACCCACCTTGGCCTCCCACATTGCCGGCATGATAGGCAAGAGCCACCACACCTGGCCTTTGGAGGTGCTCTAGCTTTGTGTGTTTCAGTTAATCTTCCTGCGCAGCTGTCAGTAAGGTGCTCCTGCAGTATAGTTCTGAAACTTTCTGCACAAATTCAGTGGATCCTGTGTTTTTTTTCACATGGAATAGCCCTTTTTTTTAACTGCAGAGAAGCTAGAAAGTCCCAGTTAGCAACCTATGGCCTAGAAAATTTTATTTCTTGATCAAAACAACTATTTATAGATGCTTGTGGTCCAAAGATGCAGATTCCTAATCATGCCCAGAAAGAAGTGATGTCCACTACAGGCAACCAGGGAGGGAGTTTAGGATTGTTTCTCTACCCATAAGAGGGTAGAGAAAGGGAATCCACATGTTTTGATCCCTCCATGTGCAGGGTATAACTGGGTCTTCGTGAATTTGCACCACCTTTGGTGTCAGAGAGAACTGGATTTGAATCCCAGTTCCGTCACTCATTACAAAGTGATGGTGAATGAGTTTTTAAATCCTCTGAGCCTCAGTTTGCGCATCTCTAAAAGATGGGATTCTTATGAAGCTTGCATAAGATTAGTGTGTAGAAATCTGGGAATAATGCCTGTAATTTAAAAGATGTGGTTTTTGTGAGGCTTCAATAAGGTAAGTGTGTAAAAACCTGGACACAATGCCTTTAATTTGGTAATTGTCAATATATGGAGAAGGAGGATTATTTTTCTCTCCTTTAATTTTTAGAACAAGTCCATATAATTGGCATTATTCATATTTTTAAGATAATCAAAGGATCAGTAAGTTTAAATAAATTACCATACTCACAAAGCAGTTCACAATATATTTACTGGGTAATTGCTACTTAAAAGTAGCAACGATGATCACATTGAAAATCTTGTATTATGTGGCAGTTTTCTCTTCCATGAGCCTCTTCATTTGTGGAAACCATAGAGTCTAAGTTGCTCTATCAAAGTGATCATTAGAAAAATGTAATGTCCGTAGTGTATAAATTTTAGAAAATTTCCTGTTAGTCTTCTTAATTTGAGTGAATATGTGTATTTTGGATTATGAATATGAATATGTATTGATATATGAAGTAAGACTTGACATCATAGAGTAATCTTAGCTCATGGCAATGTTCTCTTGTGAAAATATGTGCCGAAATTTGACTTTCTTGTAGATTCCAAAAAAATCAGAGGCGATGGGGCACAGGGGCTCTTTGAATGTCAGATAGTGAATGAGGTACATTGGCATAGGG
>NW_026652278.1:98630205-98649141 GCF_009828535.3 Hylobates moloch
AAGGTTAGTGTGTAAAAACCATGGCAAAATGCTTGTAACTTAAAAGAGAGGGTTCCTATGAGGCTTCTATAAGGTAAGTGTGTAAAAATCTGGACACAATGCCTATAATTTTTTAAGTGTTCAGTATATGGTGAAGGCAGATTATTTTTTCTCATCTAATTTTCAGAGCAAGTTTATAAAATTGGTGATACTCATATTTCTTAGACAATCTAACCAATGATCAGAAAGAATAAATAGATAACCAAGGTCACAAAGCAATTCACAATGCATCCACTGGGTAATTTCTAGTTAAAAGCACCAATGATTTTCACATTGAAAATTTTGTGTTATGCTGTGGTTTTCTCTCCCATAATCCTCTTGGTGTTTTGAAACCACAGATTCCAAGTTGCTCTATTAAAGCGATCATTAGAAAAATGTGATGTACTTAGTGTATAAATGTTAGAAAATGTCTTGTATTACTCTTGTAAGTTTGAACATATGTGTTCTTTTGAAAAATGTAAATAGAATATATGTGGATTGGATATATATATGCATATATGAAATATGACTTGACATAGAGTAAGCTTAGCTCATGGGAATGATTTTTTCTGAAAGCACTTGCAGAAATTTCTCTTATTTTTAGTTTGTTAATGTTTCAGAGGTTATGGGGGAAAGGTGATTCTATGAATCCCAGACACTGCGTGACGCAGATTTGGTTTCAGTAATTCTAGCATCATTCATTGTAAGGTGATGATCCCTAGGAACTTCTTCACAGTGAGAAATCTGAAAGGTCCTAGCCGGCAGCAGTGAATGAAAGGTGGGGCAGGGCCTCTGAAAGGACAGGGCCTTGTGAGCCATGTGCCTGTGCTCTCAAGTTCCAAGTTTGTGGGGATGCATGCAGGAGATTCTGAAACTGATTGTTTCCTCTGAACCAGGACGAGGTCTGGTTGACAGGGCAACTGGCCTTCTCTTGGTGGCCTTCAGTGGGTGCCCTCATTGGTTGCGTTCACTTGGTACACTCACTTGGTGCTCTTCAGTTGGTACCCTCAGTTGTTTCTCTTCAGTTGGTGGTCTTCAGTTGTTGGACAGTGGTGGAAGGAGGATGAGTCCGTTTGTGCTCTCTCCTCCCCAAGTCACAGCTCTCAGGCTTGTTGTATCCAGGCCCTTCTAAAATAAACCAGACAGATTGGCAGGGTTTTTTTTAGCAGACATGTCAGCTCAGGGTATGGGGGTGATGCGGGGTGTCAGCTACTAGCGCATTGCCACCCCATGGCTCAGGGCTGCCTGTGGCAGCCATGCCTCTGCTAGGAAGAGGTGATAGGTGGCAAGTGAAGGCCCAGCTGCCCGAGAAGAGCAGGAGCGCCCCACGTGGGCCACACTAAACTGTCTCATGTGCACCAAAGGCAGCCCCAATCAGGGCCAGCACAAGAGTTCTGCAGAGCCAGCCTGTGGCTCTCACATCTAGGTGTGCAGACAGCAAAGGCACAGGCTTCGATATACAGGAGAAGAGGCACCCTGAACACGCTGTCCCCCAATGCCAGCCACAAGCGGGGCTAGCTCAGGGTGCAGTGGGTGAAGCCGGCCTGCAGCTCTGGGATCCACGAGGTAGAGGTGGCAGTAGCACCGGATTCCACAGCTTTGGAGCCTGCCCAATCGAATTTTGGAGCCAGCGAGGGACCTGACCGCAGTACACTGGCAACCGGAAGATGCCCAAAGGTAGGGAGGCAATGGATACTGCTTAAGTTCAGAAGATCCTCTGGCTGTTGCTGGCCCAAGTTTCCCCCAGAGACATCCAAAGCCTCAGTTTTCTCATCTATAAAAGATGTGATTGTTATGCAGCTTCCATAAGGTAAGTGAGTAAAAACCATGGTAAGATGCTTGTAACTTAAAAGAGAGGATTCCTATGAGGCTTCTATAAGGTAAGTTTGTAAACATCTGAACACAATACCTATGATTTTTTCAGCGTTCAGTATATGGAGAAGGGGATTATTTTCTCTAATTTTCAGATGGTGTTTATAAAATTGGTGATACTCATATTTCTTAGACAATGAAACCAATGACCCGAAAGAATAAATAGATCACCAAAGTCACACAGCAGTTCACAATGCATTCACTGTGTAATTTCCAGTTAAAAGTAGCAATGATAATCACATTGAAAATTTTGTGTTATGTGGTAGTTTTCACTTACATAATCCTTTTGGTGTTTTGCAACCATATGTTCTAAGTTATTATATCAAAGCAACCATTTGAAAAATGTGATGTGCTTAGTGTGTAAATTTTAGAAAATTTCTTCTGTTACTCTTGTTAATTTGATTGCAAATATGTGTTATTTTCAAAAATGTAAATGGAATATATATTGACCGGACTTACATGTGTATATATGAAATATGACTTGACATTATAGAGTAGGCTTAGCTCATGGCAATGTTTTTTTCTGAAAGCACCTGCAGAAATCTCTCTTATTTCTAGTTTGTTAATGTTTCAGAGATTATGGGGGAAAGGGGTACTATGAATGTCAGACACTGCTTGAGGCCGATTTGGTTTCAGTAATTTTAGCGTCATTCATTATAAGGTGATGATCCCTAGGAACTTCTTCACAGTGAGAAACCTGAAAGGTCCTAGCAGCCAGCCATGAATGAAATGTGGGGTGGGGCCGCTGAAGGGGTGGGGCCTTGTGAGCCATGTCCCTGTGCTCTCAAGCTCCAAGTTTGTGGGGATGCATGCAGGGGATTCTGGACCTGATTGTTTCCTCTGAACCAGGATGCGGTCTGGTTGGCAGGGCAACTGGCCTTCACTTGGTGGCCTTCAGTGAGTGCCCTCAGTTGGTACCCTCAGTTGGCACTCTTCAGTTGGTGGTCCTCAGTTGGTGGTCTTCAGTTGTTGGACAGTGGTGGAAGGAGGATGAATCTGTTTGTGCTCTCTCCTCCCCCAGTTGCAGCTCTCAGTCTTGTTGCATCCAGGCTCTTCTAAAATAAACCAAACAGGTTGGCAGGTTTTTTTTTCAGACAAGTCAGCTCAGGGTATGGTGGTGATGCACTGTCCGGGATGCCAGTGCAGTGCCGCCCCATGGCCCAGGGCTGCCGGTGCCAGCTATGCGTTTGTCAGGAAGAGGCGATAGGTGTTGAGCTCTGCAGACGTGGGGACAAGCGAAGGCCCAGCTGCCCGAGAAGAGCTGGGGTGCCCCATGGGGACCACACTGACCTGTCACATGTGCACCAAAGCCAGCCCCAGTCAGGGCCAGCACAAGCGTTCTGCAGGGCCAGCCTGTGGCTCTGACATCTACGAGTGTGCAGACAGCGAAGGCGCAGGCTGCGATATACAGGAGCAGAGGCACCCGGAACACGCTGTCCTCCAATGCCAGCCACAAGCGGGGCCAGCTCAGGGTGCGGTGAGTGAAGCCATCCTGCACCTCGGAGATCCACAAAGTGGAGGTGGCAGTAGTGCCAGACTCCACTTCTTTGGAGCCTGCCCAGTCAAGTTTGGGAGGCAGCGAGGGACCTGACAGTAGGACGTTGGCCACCAGAACACACCCAAAGGTAGGGAGGCAACAGATACTGCTGAAATTCAGAAGATTCTCTGGCTGTTGCTGGCCCAAATTTCCTCCACAGTCATCCAAAGCCTCAGTTTTCTCATCTGTAAAAGATGTGATTGTTATGAGGCTTCCATAAGGTAAGTGTGTAAAAACTATGGCAAAATGCTTGTAACTTAAAAGAGAGGGTTTCTATAAGGCTTCTGTAAGGTAAGTGTTTAAAAATCTGGACACAATACCTGTAATTTTTTAAGTGTTCAGTGTATGGAGAAAGAGGATTATATTTTCTCATTTAATTTTTAGCGCGACTTTATAAGATTGGTGATACTCATATATTTTAGACAATTAAACCAATAATCAGAAAGAATAAATAGATTACCAAAGTCAAAAAGCAGTTCACAATGCATTCACTGGGTAATTTCTAGTTAAAAGTTGCAATGATTATCACATTGAAAATTTTGTATTATGTTGTGGTTTTCTCTTCCATAATCCTCTTGGTGTTATGTAACCACAGATTCTAAGTTGCTCCATCAAAGTGATCATTAGAAAAATGTGATGTACTTAGTGTGTAAATTTTAGAAAATTTCTCGTGTTAGTTTTGTTAATTTGATTGAACATATGTGTTATTTTCAAAAATGTAAATGTGGGTTGGATATCTATGTGTACATATGAAATATGACTTGACTTTATTATAGAGTAGGCTTAGCTCATGGCAATGTTTTTTTCTGAAAGCACCTGCAGAAATCACTCTTATTTCTAGTTTGTTAATGTTTCAGAGATTATGGGGGAAACGGGGTTCTAGGAATCCCAGACACTGCGTGAGGCACATTTGGCTTCAGCAATTTTAGTATCATTCATTGTAAGGTGATGATCCCTAGGAACTTCTTCACAGTGAGAAACCTGAAAGGTCCTAGCAGCCAGCAAGGAATGAAAGGTGGGTCAGGGCCGCTGGCAGGGCAGGGCCTTGTGAGCCATGTGCCTGTGCCCTCAAGTTCCAGGATTGTGGGGATTCATGCAGGGGATTCTGGCCCTGACTGTTTCCTCTGAACCAGGATGCGTTCTGGTTGGCAGGACAACTGGCCTTCACTTGGTGGCTTTCATTGCCTGCCTTCATTTATAGCCTTCACTTAGTGCCCTCAGTTGGTGCTCTTCAGTTGGTGGTCTTCAGTTGGTGGTCCTCAGTTGTTGGCAGTGTTGGAAGGTGGATGAATCCGTTTGTGCTTTCTCCTCCCCCACTCACAGCTCTCAGGCTTGTTGCAGCCAGGCCCTTCTAACATAAACCAGACAGGTTGGAGGTTTTTTTTTAGCAGACAAGTCAGCTCAGGATATGGGGGTGACATGGGGTGAGGGCTGCTAGCACAATGCTGCCCCATGGCCCAGTGCTGCCCGTGCCAACAATGCTTTTGCCAGGAAGAGTCGAGAGGTGTTCAGCTCTGCAGACTTGGGGGCAAGCGAAGGCCCATGCTGCCGGGGAAGAGCAGGGGTGCCCCATGGGGTCCACACTGAACTGTCACATATGCACCAAAGCCAGTCCCAATCAGGGCTTGCACAAGGGTTCTGCAGAGCCAGCCTGTGGCTATGATGTCTACGAGTGTGCAGACAGCGAAGACGCAGGCTGCCATATACAGGAGCAGAAATGCCTGGAACACGCTGTCCCCCAATGCCAGCCAGAAGTGCAGCCTGCTCAGGGTGCGGTGGATGAAGCTGTCCTGCAGCTCTAAGATCCACGAAGTGGAGGTGGTAGTAGCATAGGACCCCACTGCTTTGGAGGCTGCACCATTGAATTTGGGAGCCAGCAAGGGTCCTGACAACAGCAAATTGGCCACCAGAAGATGCCAAAAGGTAGGGAGGCGATGGATACCCCTTAAGTTGAGGAGCTCCTCTGGCCACTGATGGCCCAAGGTTCCCCAAGAGGCATCCAAAGCCTCAGTTTTCTCATCTATAAAAGATGTGATTGTTGTTAGGCTTCCATAAGGTAAATGTGTGAAAACCATGGCAAAAATATTTGTAATTTAAAAGGGTGCATTTCTTTGACGCTTCTGTAAGGTAAGTGTGTAAAATCTGGACACAATACCTTTAATTTAGGTCACTGTAACCTCTGCCTCCTGGGTTCAAGCGATTCTCCTGCCTTAGCCTCCCAAGTAGCTGGGATTAGAGGCTTGCACCATCAGGCGTGACTAATTTTGTCCTTTTTAGGAGAGATGGAGTTTCACCACATTGGTCAGGCTGGTCTCAAACTCCTGACCTCAGGTGATCCACTCACCTTGGCTTCCCTAAGTACTGAGATTACAGGCTTGAGCCACCATCCCCGGCCAAAAATTACATTTCTTGATCAACAAACCTGTTTCTAAGGAAATGCTTGTGGTCTAAATATACAGATTCCCAGTCATTTCCAAGAAGAAGGGAAGGATTGCAAGGCAACCTGGGAGGGAGTTTAGGATTGTTCTGAGGCATAAAAGCTATTGAAATTCACACATAAGAGGGTAGAGAAAGGGAATCCACATGTTTTGATCCCTCCATGTACTGGGTATAACTTGGTCTTCATTAAGTTGCACCACCTTTGGTGTCAGAGAGAAGTGGATTTGAATCCAAGTTCCAACACTCATTAGGACATGATCGTGAATGTGTTTTTAACTCCTCAGGGCCTCACTTTGCTTATCTATAAAAGAGGGGATTCTTATGAGGCTTCCGTAAGGTAAATGAATAAAAATTTGGGTGGACAAAATGCCTGTAATTTAAAAGATAGGGTTGTTATGAGGCTTCGATAAGGTCAGTGTGTAAAAATCTGGACACAATGCCTATAATTTTGTTAGTGTTCAATATAAAGAGAAGGATTATTTTTCTCTCATTTAATTTTCAGAACAAGTTTATAAAATGGTGTTACTCATATTTTTGAGATAAGCAAACCAAGGATCACAAAGATTAAATGAGTCACCATAGTCACAAAGCAGTTCACAATACATTTAGTGGGTAATTGCCAGTTAAAAGTAGCAATGATGATCACATTTAAAATCTTGGATTATGTGGTGCTTTCCTCTTATGTAAGCCTCTTTGTTTGTTGAAGCCATAGATTCTAAGTTGCTGTATCAAAGTGATCACTAGAAAACTGTGATACACTTAGTGTATAAATTTTAGAAAATGTCTTCTATTACTCTTGTTAATTTGATTGAATACATGTGTTATTTTCAAAAATGTAAATGGAATATGTGTGGATTGCATATATATGTGTGTATATATATATGAAATATGATTTGACATTATAGTATAGGCGTAGCTCATGGCAATGTGTTTTTCTGAAAGCAGCTGCAGAAATTTGTCATTCTTCTAGTTTGGCAAGGCGGGGCCTTGTGAGCCTGGTGCTTGAGCTCTCAATTCCATGTCCTTTGCATGGGGGACACATGCAAAGGATTCTGGGCCTGATTGTTTCCTCTAACCAGGATGCAGTCTGATTGGCAGGGCAACTGGCCTTCACTTGGTGGCCTTCAGTGGGTGCCCTCATTGGTTGCCTTCGGTTAGTGCCCTCAGTTGGTACCCTCAGTTGTTTCTCTTCAGTTGGTGGTCCTCAGTTGGTGGTCTGCAGTTGTTGGGCAGTGGGGGAAGGAGGATGAATCCGTTTGTGCTTTCTCCTCCCCCAGTCACAGCTCTCAGACTTGTTGCATCCTGGCCCTTCTAAAATAATCCAGGGATGTTGGCAGGATATTTTAGCAGACAAGTCAGCTCAGGGTATGTGGGTGGCAAGAGGTGCAGGCTGCTAGTGCAGTGCCATGCCATGGCCCAGGGCTGCCCTTGCCAGCCATGCCTTTGCCAGAAAAAGGTGATAGTTGTTGAGCTCTGCAGACTTGGGGGAAGCAAAGGCCCAAGCTTCCAGAGAAGAGCAGGGGTGCCCCATGGGGACCACACTGATCTGTCACATGTGCATGAAAGCCAGCCCCAGTCAGGGCCAGGGTTTTGCAGAGCCAGCCTGTGGCTCTGAGGTCTACAAGTATGCAGACAGCGAAGGCACAGGCCTCAATATACAGGAGCAGAGGCGCCCTGAAAACACTGTCCCCCAATGCCATCTGCAAGTGGGGCCAGCTCAGGGTGCAGTGGGTGAAGCTGTCCTGCGCCTCTGGGATCCACGAAGTGGAGGTGACAGTAGCACCAGACCCCACTGCTTTGGAGCCTGTCCAGTCGAATTTGGGAGCCAGCTAGTGTCCTGACTGCAGTACTTTGGCCACCAGAAGACGCCCAAAGGTAAGGAGGCTTCAGATACAACTTAAGTTTAGGAGCTCCTCTGGCTGCCGCTGGCCCAAAGTTCTCCCAGATGCATCCAAAGCCTGGGGCTCCTTCCTCCTGCCCCTAGTTTGCTATGCTAAGCCCAGGTTCAAGCAGCAGGACTGGCTCTGCCTCACCTCCCCACCCCTTTTTTTTTCCCTGCTGTGTCCAGCTGGTTTCTTTCCTCCTACCTACCCCAGTGCCCAGTTCTGGGCATTCTTCTTCTTCCCCTAGGCTGTCCGAAAACCATGTTTTTAGAATACAATATTTATCCTTCAGATTTCATTGCTGTAGAGGAACTGTCTGACAGCTCTTATATTTAAACTTAAGTAGCCACACTGGGACTCACAATTTCATATCTTGAGTTCTAGGCCAGAGCCCTCTCTCCTAAGGCAATGTCAGAGGGTCAGAGGTACTCTTCTTTATTTTAATAATAAAAAGATTTTTTTTTGTAGAGACAGGGTCTCACTGTGTTGCCCAGGCTGGTCTTGAACTCCTGGCTTCAAGTGATCCACCCACCTTGGCCTCCCACTTTGCTGGCATGATAAGCAAGAAACACCACACCTGGCCTTTGGAAGTGCTCTAGCTTTGTGTGTTTTAGCTAATCTTCCTGCACAGCTGTCAGTAAGATGTTCCTGCAGTATAGTTCAAAAGCTTTCTACACAAATTCAGTGGATCCTGTGATTTTTTTGTTTTTTACATGGAATAGCACTCTTTTTTTAATTGCAGAGAAGCTAGACAATTCACAGTTAGTAACCTAAGGCCTAGAAAATTGTGTTTCTTGATCAAAACAACTGTTTATAGATGCTTGTGGTCCAAAGATGCAGATTCCTAATCATGAAAAGAAGTGATGTCCACTACAGGCAACCAGGGAGGGAGTTTAGGATTGTTCTGAGGCCGTGAAAGCCATTGAAATTCACCCATAAGAGGGTAGAGAAAGGGAATCCACATGTTTTGATCCCTCCATGTGTGGGGTATAACTGGGTCTTCGTGAATGTGCACCACCTTTGGTGTCAGAGAGAATTGGATTTGAATCCCAGTCCCAACAATCATTACGAAGTGATGGTGAATGAGTTTTTAAATCCTCTGAGCCTCAGTTTGCACATCTCTAAAAGATGGGATTCTTATGAAGCTTGCATAAGATTAGTGTATAAAAATCTGGGAATAATGCCTGTAATTTAAAAGATGGGGTTATTATGAGGCTTCAATAAGGTAAGTGTGTAAAAATCTGGACACAATGCCTTTAGTTTTGTAATTGTACAATATATAAAGGAGGATTATTTTTCTCCTTTCATTTTTAGAACAAGTTTATACAATTAGCATTATTCATATTTTTAAGATAATCAAAGGACCAATAAGTTTAAATGAATCACCATACTCACAAAGCAGTTCACAATATATTTACTGGGTAATTGCTACTTAAAAGTAGCAATGATGATCACATTGAAAATCTTGTATTATGTGGTGGTTTTCTCTTCCATGAGCCTCTTCATTTGTGGAAACCATAGAGTCTAAGTTGCTCTATCAAAGTGATCATTAGAAAAATGTGATGTACTTAGTGTATACATTTTAGAAAATTTCCACTGTTAGTCTTGTTAATTTAGTTGAATGTGTGTGTTTTGGATTATGAATATGAATATGTATTGATGTATGAAATAAGACTTGACATCATAGCTCATGGCAATGTTTTCTTCTGAAAACACCTCCCGAAATTTGTATTTTTTCTAGTTTCCAAAAAAATCAGAGGCGATGGGGCAAGGTGGGTCTTTGAATGTCAGATAGTGCATGGGGTACATTGGTATAGGGTAATTTCCGCATAATTCATATTCATAATTCACAGAGAGGAAACCTGAAAGTTGCTACCAGCTACTAATAAATGAAAGATGGGACGGGCAGCTGTGGGGGCGGGGCCTTGTGAGCCAGTGCCTGGACTCGCACAGCACGTCACAAATGGAAGGTCGGCGCTTGGGGGGACCTCAAGGCCTGATTGGTTCCTCCTAAGCAGGACGCGATCTGGTTGGCAGGGTAATCGGCTTTCAGTTAGTGCCTTCAGTGGGTCCCTTCAGTTGGTGGCATTTCATTGCTTTTCCTGGGGAGAAGTGGCAGGTGCTCAGCTCTGCAGGCGTGGGGACAAGCGAAGGCCCGAGGTGCCCCATGGGGACCAAGTTGATCTGTCGCATGTGCCCCAAAGCCAGCCCCAGACAGGGCCAGCGCAGGGCTTCTGCGGAGCCGTCCTGAGGCTCTGACATCCATGAGTGGGCGGCCAGAAAAGGCGCAGGCTCCAGCACAGGAGAAGCAAAGGCGCCCGGAACACGCGGTCCCTTAATGCCAGCCCCAAGCGGGGCCAGCTCAGAGTGCGGTGTTTGGAGCGGTCCTGCAGCTCTGAGATCCACGAGGTGGCGGTGGGAGTAGCGCCAGACTCCACTGCTTTGGAGCCTGCCCAGTCTGATTCAGGAGGCGTGACTAGCAGCACATTGGCCCCAGAAGACGCCAAAAGGTAAGGAGACTACAGATACCGCTTGGCCTTAGGAGCTCCTCTGGCCGTTGGTGACCCAAGGTTCCCCCCAGAGGCATCCACAGCCTAGGGCTCTTCCCTCCTGCCCTAGTTCTTCTTTCCTAGGCCCAGGCCCCAAGCAGGAGGACTTGCTCTGACTCGACTCCCCACCCCTTCTTCTTTCCCTGTTACATCCAGCCGTTTACTTTTCATTGCTCTGCCCAAATGCCCACTTCTGGGCCCTCTTCTTCTTTTCCTAGGCTGGTCAAAACTAAGTTTTCAAAATACAAAATGGATGCTGAGATTTCATCACGGTAGAGGAAATGTCTGACAGCTCTTGTATTTAAACTGAAGTAGCCACATTGGGACTCCCAATTTCATATCTTGAGTTCTGGAGCAGAGCTCTCTCTCCTAAAGTAATGGCTGAGGGTTAGAGGTACTTTTCTTCATTCTAATAAGAAGAAATGATTTCCTGTAGAGACAGGGTCTCACCGTGCTGCCCAGGCTGGTCTCAAACCCCTGGTCTCAAGTGATTCACCCACGTTGGCCTCCCACTTTGTTGGGATGACAGGCAAGAACCACCACACCTGGCCTTGGGAGCTGCTCCTGCTTTGTGTGTTTTGGCTGGTCTTCCTGCGCAGCTGTCAGTAAGATGCTCCTGCAGCATAGTTCCAAATCTTTCTGCACAAATTCAGTGGATGCTGTGATTTTTTACATAAAATAGCCCCTTTATTTATTGCAGAGAAGCTGGACAATTCACACTTAGTAACATACGGCCTAGTAAATTTCATTTCTTGATCACCACACTTGTAAAAAGGTGATGCTTGTGGTCTAAATACACAGATTCCTCGTCATTCCCAAGAAAAAGGGAACCACTGCAAGGCAACCTGGGAGGGAGTTTAGGATTGTTCTGAGGCAGTGCAAGCCATTGAAATTCACACATGAGGGGGTAGAAAAGAGAATCAACGTGTTCTGATCCCTCCATGTTCTGGGTATAACTTGGTCCTCCTTAACATGCACCATTTTTGGCGTCAGAGAAAACTGGATTTGAATCTCATTTCCGTCACTCTTTATGATGTGATGGTGAATGTGTTTTTAACTTGCCTGAGCCTCAGTTTGCTCATCTATAGATGTGATTGTTATGAGGCTTCCATAAGGTAAGTGTGTAAAAACCATGGCAAAATGCGTGTAATTTAAAAGAGAGGGTTATTATGAGGCTTCTATAAGGTAAGTGTGTAAAAGTCTGGGCACAATGTCTACAATTTTGTAAGTGTTCAATAGGTGGAGAAGGATGATTATCTTTCTTTTTTTACACCATTAATTTTTAGACCAAGAGTATAAAATTGGGGACACATATTTCTTAGACAATCAGATCAATGATTAGAAAGACTAAATAAATCACCATAGTCACAAAGCAGTTCATAATACATTTACTGGGTAATTTCTAGTTAACAGTAGCAATGATGATCACATTGAAAATCTCGTATTTTGTGGTGGTTTTCTCTTACATAAGCCTCTTGCTTTGTTGAAAGCATAGATTCGAAGCTGCTCTATCAATGTGATTCTTAGAAAAATGTGATGTGCTTAGTGTCTAAATTTCAGAAAATTTCTTCTGTTAGTCTTGTTAATTTGAACATGTGTGTCATTTTAAAAAATATAAATCAAATATATGTGGATGGGATATATATGTGTACATATGAAATATGACTTGATATTATAGGGTAGGCTCAGCTCATGGCAATATTTTTTTCTGAAATCACCTGTAGAAATCACTCCTATTCTAGTTTGCTAATGTTTCAGAGATTATGGGGGAAAGGGGGTTCTAGGAATCCCAGACACTGCGTGAGGCAGATTTGGTTTCAGTAATTTTAGCATCATTCATTGTAAGGCAATGATCCCTAGGAATTTCTTCTCAGTGAGAAGCCTGAAAGGTCCCAGCAGCCAGCAATGAATGAAAGGTGGGGCGGGGCCGCTGGCAGGGCAGGGCCTTGTGAGCCATGTGCCTGTGCTCTCAAGTTCCAAGTTTGTGGGGATGCGTGCAGGGGATTCTGGACCTGATTGTTTCCCCTGAACCAGGACGCGGTCTGGTTGGCAGGACAACTGGCCTTCACTTGGTGGCCTTCAGTGGGTGCCCTCATTGGTTGCCTTTGGTTAGTGCCCTCAGTTGGTACCCTCAGTTGGCGCTCTTCAGTTGGTGGTCCTCAATTGGTGGTCTTCAGTTGTTGGGTAGTGGTGGAAGGAGGATGAAACTGTGCTTTCTCCTCCCCCAGTCACAGCTCTCAGTCTTGTTGCATCCAGGCCCTTCTAAAATAAACCAGACAGGTTGGCAGGTTTTTCTCAGCACACAAGTCAGCTCAGGGTACGGGGTTGATGTGGGGTATGGGCTGCTAGCGCAGTGCTGCCCCATGGCCCAGGGCTGCCTGTGCCAGCCATGCCTTTGTCAGGAAGAGGTGATAGTTGTTGAGCTCTGCAGACTTGAGGACAAGCGAAGGCCCAAGCTGCCCGAGAAAAGCAGGGGTGCCCCATGGGGACCACACTGAACTGTCGCGTGTGCACCAAAGCCAGCCTCAGTCAGGGCCGGCACAAGCATTCTGCAGAGCCAGCCTGTGGCTCTGACGTCTACAAATGTGCAGACAGCGAAGATGCAGGCTGCGATATACAGGAGCAGAGGCGCCCAGAACACGCTGTCCCCCAATGCCACCCTCAAGTGGGTCCAGCTCAGGGTGTGGTGGGTGAAGCCATCCTGCAGCTCTGAGATCCATAAGATAGAGGTGGCAGTAGTGATGCACTTCACTGTATGGAGCCTGCCCAATCGAATTTGGGAACCAGCGAGGGTCCTGACAGCAGTACATTGGCCGCCAGAAGACGCCAAAAGGTAGGGAGGCGACTGACACTGCTTAAGTTTAGGAGCTCCTCTGGCTGTTCCTGGCCCAGGGTTCCCCCAGAGGCATCCAAAGCCTCAGTTTTCTCATCTATAAAAGATGTGATTGTTATGAGGCTTCCACAAGGTAAGTGTGTAAAAACCATGGCAAAATGCTTGTAACTTAAAAGAGAGGGCTTCTGTGAGGCTTCCATAAGGTAAGTGTGTAAAAATCTGGACACAATACCTATAATTTTTTAAGTGTTCAGTATATGGAGAAGGGGGATTATTTTTTCTCATCTAATTTTTAGAATGAGTTTATAAGATTGGTGACACTCATATCTCTTAGACAATCTAACCAATGATCAGAAAGAATAAATAGATAATTAAAGTCACAAAGCAGTTCACAATGCATTCATTGGGTAATTTCTGGTTAAAACTAACAATGATGATCACATTGAAAACTTTCTATTATGTGGTGGTTTTCACTTACATAATCTTCTTGGTGTTTTTGAAACCATAGATTCTAAGTTGCTCTACCAAAGTGATTATTAGAAAAATATGATGTACTTAGTGTCTAAATTTTAGAAAATTTCTTCTTTCTTGTTAATTTGATTGAACATGTGTGTTATTTTCAAAAATGTAAATGGAATATATATTGATTGGATTTATATGTGTATATATGAGATATGACTTGACGTTATAGAGTAGGCTTAGTTCATGGCAATGTTTTTTTCTGAAAGCACCTGCAGAAATCACTCTTATTTCTAGTTTGTTAATGTTTCAGAGATTATGGGGGAAAGGGGGTTCTATGAATCCCAGACACTGCATGAGGCACATTTGCTTTCAGTAATTTCAGCATCATTCATTGTAAGGTGATGATCCCTAGGAACTTCTTCACAGTGAGAAACCTGAAAGATCCCAGCAGCCAGCAATGAATGAAAGGTGGGGCGGGGCCACTGGCAGGGCAGGGCCTTGTGAGCCATGTGCCTGTGCCCTCAAGTCCCAAGTTTGTGGGGATGCATGCAGGGGATTCTGGACCTGATTGTTTCCTCTGAACCAGGATACTGTCTGGTTGGCAGGGCAACTGGCCTTCACTTGGTGGCCTTCAGTGGGTGCCCTCATTGGTTGCCTTCGTTGAGTGTTCTCAGTTGGTACCCTCAGTTGTTTCTCTTCAGTTGGTGGTCTTCAGTTGTTGGGCAGTGTTGGAAGGAGGATGAATCCGTTTGTGCTCTCTCCTCCCCCAGTCACAGCTCTCAGGCTTGTTGCCTCCAGGCCCTTCTAAAATAAATCAGAAAGGTTGGCAGGTTTTTCTTAGCAGACAAGTCAGCTCAGCGTATGGGGGTTATGCGGGGTGTGGGCTGCTAGCTCAGTGCCACCCCATGGCCCAGGGCTGCCCGTGCCAGCCATGCTTTTGCCAGGAAGAGGCAATAGGTGTTGAGCTCTGCAGACTTGGGAGCAAACGAAGGCCCAAGCTGCCAGAGAAGAGCATGGGTGCCCCATGGAGACCACACTGAACTGTCCCATGTGTACCAAAGCCAGCCCCAGTCAGGGCCGGCACAAGGGTTCTGCAGAGCCAACCTGTGGCTCTGACGTCTACAAGTGTGCAGACAGTGAAGGCACAGGCTGCGATATACAGGAGCAGAGGCGCCCGGGACACGCTGTCCCCCAATGCCAGCCGCAAGCGGGGCCAGCTCAGGGTGCCGTGGGTGAAGCCATCCTGAAGCTCTGAGATCCACGAGGTGGTGATGGCAGTAGCGCCAGACTCCACTGCTTTGGAGCCTGCCTAATCGAATTTGCAAGCCAGCGAGGGACCTGACAGCAGCACATTGGCCACCAGAAGATGCCCAAAGGTAGGGAGATGACAGATACTGCTTAAATTCAGGACCTCCTCTGGCTGTTCCTGGCCCACGTTTCCCCCAAAGGCATCCAAAGCCTCAGTTTTCTCATCTATAAAAGATGTGATTGTTTTGAGATTTCCGTAAGGTAAGTGTGTAAAAACCATAGCAAAATGCTTGTAATTTGAAAGAGAGCATTTCTATGAGCTTCTATATGGTAAATGTCTAAAAATCTGGACATGATACCTATAATTTTTTTAAATGTTCAGTATATGGAGAAGGAGGATTATTTTTTTCTCATCTAATTTTCAGAGCAAGTTTATAAAATTGGCGATACTCATATTTCTTAGACAATCCAACCAATGTTCAGAAAGAATAAATAAATAACCAAGATCACAAAGCAATTCACAATGCATTCACTGGGTAATTTCTGGTTAAAAGTAGCAATGATTTTCACATTGAAAATTTTGTGTTACGTTGTGGTTTTCTCTTCCATAATCCTCTTGGTGTTTTGAAACCACAGATTCTAAGTTGCTCTATCAAAGCGATCATCAGAAAAATGTGATGTACTTAGTATGTAAATGTTAGAAAATTTCTTGTGTTACTCTTCTTAATTTGATTGAACATACGTGTTATTCCCAAAAATGTAAATTGAATATATGTGGATTGGATATATATATGCATATATGAAATATGACTTGTCATTATAGAGTAGGCTTAGCTCATGGCAATGTTTTTTTCTCAAAGCACCTGCAGAAATCTCTCTTATTTCTAGTTTGTTAATGTTTCAGAGATTATGGGGGAAAAGGGATTCAATGAATCACTGAGACTGCGTGAGGCAGATTTGGTTTCAGTAATTTTAGCATCATTCATTGTAAGGTGATGATCCCTAGGCACTTCTTCTCAGTGGGAAACCTGAAAGGTCCTAGCAGCCAGCAGTGAATGAAAGGTGGGGCAGGGCCCCTTCAGGGCAGGGCCTTGTGAACCATGTGCCTGTGCTGTCAAGTTCCAAGTTTGTGGGGATGCATGCTGGGATTCTGGACCTGATTGTTTCCTCTGAACCAGGATGTGTTCTGGATGGCAGGACAACCGACTTTCACTTGGTGGCCTTCAGTGGGCGCCCTCACTGGTTACCTTCAGTTAGTGTCCTCACTTGGTACCCTCAATTGTTTCTGTTCAGTTGGTGGTCCTCAGTTGGTGGTTTTTAGTTGTTGGGCAGTGGTGGAAGGAGGATGAATCCATTTGTGCTCTCTCCTCCCCCAGTCACAGCTCTCAGGCTTGTTGTATCCAGGCCCTTCTAAAATAAACCAGACAGGTTGCCAGGTTTTCTTTAGCAGACATGTCAGCTCAGGGTACAGGGGTGGCGCGGGGTGAGGGATGTTAGTGCAATGCCACCCCATGGCCCAGCGCTGCATCTGCCAGCCATGCTTTTGGAAGGCAGAGGTGAAAGGTCTTCAGATCTGCAGACTTAGGGGCAAGTGAAGGCCTACGCTGACCGAGAAGAGCAGGGGTGCCCCATGGGGACCACACTGAACTGTCGCATGTGCACAAAAGCCAGCCCCAGTCAGGGCCAGCACAAGCGTTCTCCAGAGCCAGCCTGTGGCTCAGATATCTACCAGTGTGCAGACAGTGAAGGCGCAGACTGCGATACACAGGAGCAGAGGTGCCCTGAACACACTGTCCCCCAATGCCAGCCACAAGTGGGACTATCTCCGTGTGCATTGGGTGAAGCCGTCCTGCACCTCTAGGATGCAAGAGGTGGAGGTGGCAGTAGCATCAGACTCCACTGCTTTGGAGCCTGCCCAATTGAATTTGGGAGCCACCGAGGGACCTGACAGCACAGATGCCCAGAAGACGCCCAAAGGTAGGGAGGAAACATATACTGCTTAAGTTCAGAAGATCCTCTCGCTGTTGCTGGTCCAAGTTTCCCCCAGAGGCATCCAAAGCCTCAGTTTTCTCATCTACAAACGATGTGATTGTTATGAAGCTTCCATAAGGTTAGTGTGTAAAAACCATGGCAAAATGCTTGTAACTTAAAAAAGAGGGTTCCTTTGAGGCTTCTATAAGGTAAGTGTGTAAAAATCTGGACACAATGCCTATAATTTTTTAAGTTTTCAGTATATGGTGAAGGCGGATTATTTTTTCTCATCTAATTTTCAGAGCAAGTTTATAAAATTGGTGATACTCATATTTCTTAGACAATCTAACCAATGATCAGAAAGAATAAATAAATAACCAAGGTCACAAAGCAATTCACAATGCATTCACTGGGTAATTTCTAGTTAAAAGTAGCAATGATTTTCACATTGAAAATTTTGTATTACGTCGTGGTTTTCTCTTCCATAATCCACTTGGTGTTTTGAAACCACAGATTCTAAGTTGCTCTATTAAAGCGATCGTTAGAAAAAATGTGATGTACTTAGTGTGTAAATTTTAGAAAATTTCTGTGTTACTCTTGTTAATTTGATTGAGCATCTGTGTTATTTTGAAAAATGTAAGTCGAATATATGTGGTTTGGATATATATATGCATATATGAAATATAACTTGACATTATAGAGTAGGCTTAGCTCATGGCAGTGTTTTTTTCTGAAAGCACCTGCAGAAATCTCTCTTATTTTCAGTTTGTTAATGTTTCAGAGATTATAGGGGAAAGGTGATTCTATGAATCCCAGACACTGCGTGAGGCAGATTTGGTTTCAGTAATTTTAGCATCATTCATTGTAAGGCGATGATTCCTAGGAACTTCTTCACAGTGAGAAGCCTGAAAGGTCCTAGCAGGCAGCAATGAATGAAAGGTGGAGCGGGGCCTCTGAAATGGCGGGGCCTTGTGAGCCATATACCTGTGCTCTCAAGTTCCAAGTTTGTGGGGATGCATGCAGGGGATTCTGAGCCTGATTGTTTCCTCTGAACCAGGATGCGGTCTGGTTGACAGGGCAACTGGCCTTCTCTTGGTGGCCTTCAGTGGGTGCCCTCATTGGTTGCCTTCAGTTGGTACCCTCACTTGGTGGTCTTCAGTTGGTACCCTCACTTGGTGCTCTTCAGTTGGTGGTCTTCAGTTGGTACCCTCACTTGGTGGTCTTCAGTTGCTACCCTCAGTTAGTGCCCTCATTTGGTACCCTCACTTGTTTCTCTTCAGTTGGTGGTCCTCAGTTGGTGGTCTTCAGTTGTTGGGCAGTGGTGGAAGAAGGATGAATCCGTTTGTGCTCTCTCCTCCTCGAGTCACAGCTCTCAGGCTTGTGGTATCCAGGCCCTTCTAAAATAAACCAGACAGATTGGCAGGGTTTTTTTCACACACGTCAGCTCAGGGTATGGGGGTGATGCGGGGTGTCAGCTACTAGCGCATTGCTGCCCCATGGCTCTGGGCTGCCTGTGGCAGCCATGCCTCTGCTAGGAAGAGGTGATAGGTGGCAAGTGAAGGCCCAGCTGCCCAAGAAGAGCAGGAGTGCCCCACGTGGACCACACTAAACTGTCTCATGTGCACCAGAGGCAGCCCCAATCTGGGCCAGCACAAGGGTTCTGCAGAGCCAGCCTGTGGTTCTCACATCTACGAGTGTGCAGACAGCGAAGGCACAGGCTGCGATATACAGGAGAAGAGGCACCCCAAACACGCTGTCTCCCAATGCCAGCCACAAGCGGGGCCAGCTCAGGGTGCGGTGGGTGAAGCCATCCTGCAGCTCTGGGATCCACGAGTCGGAGGTGGCAGTAGCGCCAGACTCCACTGCTTTGGAGCCTACCCAGTCGAATTTTGGAGCCAGCGAGGGACCTGACCGCAGTACACTGGCAACCAGAAGATGCCCAAAGGTAGGGAGGCAATGGATACTGCTTAAGTTCAGAAGATCCTCTGGCCGTTGCTGGTCCAACGTTCCCCCAGAGACATCCAAAGCCTCAGTTTTCTCATCTATAAAAGATGTGATTGTTATGAAGCTTCCATAAGGTAAGTGAGTAAAAACCATGGCAAGATGCTTGTAACTTAAAAGAGA